>NW_009737476.1:4169-5546 GCF_000703405.1 Apaloderma vittatum | reverse complement strand
TTTGCATTGAGGCATTGATCGCCCATGGTCTCCGCCTGACCTCCCTGCTCCCGGGGAAGCAGTCTCCATGGCTACTGGCCCTTCTCCTCCAGCGCAGACTGTAAATTCCTGCAGGCAAAGCCCAGCCTTGGGGGTGCGAGGGGGGGAGCCGGGAAGGAGTAACCAAAGCCAAAGAGAAAGAAAAGAAAGGCTGGGAGAGAAAGGGCGTTGCTTGGATGGGGCTCTCCTTTCCACTCCCCTTTCTCAGGTCCCCAGCACCAGGGCAAGGCGCCTGCTTCCCCCCTCCAGCGCTGCTGCTCCTGCTCCTGCTGCTCTTGCAAAACTGGAATTGGCTGGGGGTGTTTTTCAGGGAAAAAAAAGAGAGAGAGAGAGAGAGAAGGAGAAGGGATCAGAGCAGCCGCCAGAGAGAGGGCGATAGAGTCCACTTTCCTCCAACTGCCCTGGGTCTCCTTCCCTCACTCTCTCCTCTTCAGCAACACCAAGAGCCCCAAACTGAACCCAGAGCAGCTTTTTCCATCAGTTCAGTTCCCTTCCCTCCCTCTGTCTCACACACAGCAAGGAGAAAGCCCCGTCCTCCTCTTGATTTCCCTTTGCACGCTCAGCCTCTTGTTTCCTTTAAAGCACGAGAAATCCCCCCGGTCTTGCCCCGACTCCTCCATGCAGGCTGGGATTGCAATGGGAGCTTTGCAGACTGCTGGATTTTCCATCCTTTTCTTTCTCCTCCACTCTGGAAACACGCTGGCAAATAAAGCCAGTCAAGGTAAGAGAAAAATCTTCCCAGCTCGAAGGTTTGCCGTTTGATGTGTGTGTTAGGGCAGCCGGACCTCCTCTCTCTAGCTGGTGTTTTATGTGCAGGCTGGAGAAATCAGCAGCGATAACAACAAACAGTGGAGGGGATTTTAAATGTTGCTTGCAGATATTCCTGCCTGCTGCCTTTGATTGAGGCTGTTGGATTTTCTTTTTTTTGTAAACTCTTTAATGAGTTGCATTTCTTACACTTTCTTTCTTTTTATTGGGGGGGGGTGGTTCAGACTCTTTATCTCAAGACAGGAGGTGCAAAGGCAAAAAAATGAGGCAAACAAGTCTGCACCCAGCACCGGGGAAATGTTTTTTGAGGGGAGAGCTTCTCTGGTTTCGGGGTTCCAGGGTCTGTGAGATGGGGATAACAGCCACGGGCGAGGAGGGCTCGTGTCGAGCTGGGCTGGAGGGAAGGGTCGGCGGAGCGAGTGTCTGTAACGCCGGGAGGTTGCATCTGGGTTTGTGTGTTTTACAGCGGCGCGGGTTGAATCTCAAATGTTGTGCTCTCGGGGGGGTGTGGGCTGCAGAAAACTTCGGGCAGCTGAACACAGCAAAGACTGAAACATACGGGAGCTGTTT
>NW_009737476.1:0-4131 GCF_000703405.1 Apaloderma vittatum | reverse complement strand
CTTCAGGCTTTTCTGTTTTCGCCGCTCCCGCCTTGAGCCAGGGCTTCTCCCTCGCAAACATACACACGTAGCTTTATGTATGGGCTATCTATACCTTGGGTTTTCTATAGCACCTCTATATTTAGCTCGGATTTTTCGCTATACTCACGCGCAGGAGTGCGCGCGCACACCCAAACACACACAGCCCTATGTGCATGATCCTGTTGGCTGTCTCAAAGGGGTTTTTTTCTCCTTAATTCGCCACTATCTATACAATCTGTAGGGTTTTTTCATTTTCTTCTTTTCTTTTTTTTTTCCCCCGTAGCGCTTACCAGCCTGTAAGGTTTATCAAAACCAGCTTTGGCTCTTGCTATTGTAGTAGCTGCATGTTTATGCGTATGGCGAGATTAAATAGAGTGTGAATGAAATATAGGAGCGCAGGATATAATTAAAGATCTCTTGCAGACGTTGGTAACAGGCGTATTTCAGCCAGGCACATGGTTGCCCCAAGCCCTGTCACCGACAAAGTTAGAAGGAGTTTCAAGGCTATTGTCTTATCTGGCTTAAAGTGTTTTTAAAACAATAGACGACTTTTTGGGAGGGCAGTCTGAGCAAGCACAGGGGAGGTTTTCCAGGGCGAAGGTTTGGTGAGAAGGCGTCCAGCCTCACGTAAAGCTTTATGATTTTGGCTTAGAAAGGAATGCTTAGGTTTTTATCCCCCCTCAAATTATCTTGAGTGTATGCATTGCTTTCATTTCTTATCATAATATTTATTTATTAAGGCCTTTTGGTTTCCAGTTCCATTTAAGCCTGAGCCAGAATTGCATTAAAATAGCAAAGTAAAATTCCATCGTGCAGAGACTTGACAGATCCCTTCGGGGAAGGAGAGGGGTGGAGTGGGGGTGGAGAGAGGTGAGCTCAATCCTGCGCCGGGGCACATCACCCGCCGCGCGCCCGCAACGAAGGCACCGAGCACGCCCGGGGGATCTGGATGCTTTGCAACACGGGGAGGGGGGATTTTGGCAGAGATTTAATGCCCGGAGCGTTCCCGGGAGGTTCTGTGAGTCGGTGTGGGGCAGGCGGCCACAGAGGGGTGAGGGTTGGTGCCTGCGGGGATGCAAAGGGTGGACCTGATCCCTTTTGGATGAGATTGGACTCGTGGACCCGGCATCACTGACAGCAGATAAAACCCGGGCTTTTCCTCAGAACCCACCATCGCTTGTTTCCCTGCGCGCACAAGCTCCAGCGAGCTCTTCAGAGCCACCTGGGGCTGGTTTTAGTTGGATATTTCCAAGAAGCATCACTCCCTGCATCGGTGGGGTGGTGCCGTGGGGCTGGGGTACCCGTCACCCGTCCGCCCTCGCCGAAGCCTTTGCCTTTTAGGGGGCACAGCCACTCTGGCCAGGTGACTGTCACAGGCTGGGGATGGCTCCTCTCCCGTTGGATGGGCTTGTTTGGCTGTGATAACGTCGTGCCGCGGGCAGGGCTTACTGCCTCGTTTCTCACGCTGAATTACCCCAGAAAGTTTGGTCTGTAGGGAACCAGGATTTAGCAGGACTGTCTGCTGGGCCTGGAGGGTGGCTGCAGAGGACCTGGCTGTCTGTAGGGTTTACTGGGTCAGTTTAGGGCTGGGAGAGCTTGCAAGAGCAGAACTGATAATATAAATCCAAGTAAATCCCAGTACACGCTCAGCTGGGCTGAGGTCTCCCTACAGTCCTCATGCTGAGCTGCCCCAATGGCCCCAACCTGCTGCTGTCCCCACAGCTCTCCTGGTTTTTGGAGGGATAATGCCACCCCCTAGTCCCATCCTGTTGTCTGTCTGTCCATCTTGCCGCCTGCCTGCAGGCACCGGTGCCCTGGGGAGGATGGGGACAGACGGGAACCCTCCTCTTGTACCGGGGAGCGCCCACATCTGGCCTCGCCACGCCCCTCCGGCAGCACCCCGGTAAGCAAGGACACCTCACGGGATTCCCCACCTTTTCCTGCAGCCAAGTCACACGTCCCCAAGGACAGGGCCAGGGGAACAGGGCCGGGAGGGAGATGCAGCATCTCCCTGACACCCCAGTTTGCAGCTCCCAGTGCTCCCGCAGCCCCGGTCGCTGACGCAGCGCAGGGTCCTCAGTGGGACCGTGACCCCAGCCTGGCTCAGCGGTCACCTGGGGGTAAAACCAGCCCTTTTGGCCAGTGCCACGGAGCCACCGTCCCTCCCGAAGGGCTGGCTTCCGTGGGGATGCACCTGCAGAGCCTACACCGCCAGTGATTTTTTTTGAGTTTTTTTCAATAATAATTTTTTTAGGGGGGAGTGTAAAATTTTCCAATTGCAGCGTGGAGATGCTGTTTGACTCCCCTCCCATCTCCGCCGAACCTCCTCCTCCTCGGCCTCCCCTTTCCTCCCTCTCCTGCATTCACAGTGTGCGACTGTTGTGCCTGTCCCCTCCACCCCTCTGAAATATGAAATGTAAAACTGTAAACATTTCAACGTACAGCAGTTCAAAGGGGATCTTTGACTGAGGGCGTCTAACGTGCCTGTACCGAGATTAAAAAGGGGAGGGGGGAAGAAGGAAGGAGGGAAGCCTTTTTTTTTTTTTTTAACTGCCAACAGGGGTATAAATATTCAGACACCTCGAGTCTTCCAGCGCGGAGATGTATTGATGTCTCTGAACTGCTCAGGAGTTTTTATATTTTCTTTTCTTTTATTTTTACATAGATTTTTCCTTTGCAGGCAGTCGCACCGGAGTAATCCATTTAGGAAAAAATATACGCATGAATAACCTTAACCTTCACTTTCGAAATTATAAGTCCCCCGAGAGGCTTTAGGAGAAGCCTGGGATGGCAAATAGAGTTTGCTCTGTCTCGTGGCGCTGGAGGAAGCCTGGCTGGGCTTCGGCGAGGCCGTCTTCCCTACTGGAGATCTTGCGATTGTTGCTCCCGAAGCTGAAAACAAACAAACACAAACATTTTTTTAAGGCAAGCCTCGGTCAGCTTGGTAAGCCAAAGGAGCAACAACAGCAACAAGAGCTCCCCAGGGAGATGAACAGGCTCTTGGCGTCGAGCGTCAAACCCTCCCGGGAGAAATCGTGGCTGAATTGAGCCGAAATGACCGGGCTTGGCACAGAGCGGTGGGGACGGAGGAGTGTTTCTATCCCGGGGTGGATCCGTGGGGACACCCCGGGCTGGTGCAGGACACGGGGAGCTCAACCCAGCTCTGTCCTCCCAGGAGCGGGGAGCATCAGTGGGGCAGGGGAAAAAGGCTCTTTTGGGGTGCTGCCGGCTTTAGGGAAGCAAAACAGCGTGGGGTCTGGGGCAATGGGACCCCCCCCAGCTCCTCGCGGTCCTGGGGCTGCATCTCCCCAGTCCCACCTGCTTTCGGGAGAGCCTGGTGGGTGTGGGAGGCACTGGAGCTGGGGTCTCCATCCCACGGGGAGATGCCGACATCCCCTCTGACCCGACCCAGGCATGGGTACCCACCAGGCATCGCTGGCTCAGCATCCCCATCCCACCATCGCCGAGCACCTGAGGGAGGATCTCCAGTTCAGACAATGCATCTTTGGCCAATTTGCCAAAAAAACCCACCGAAAAACGCCCCGCAGAGCATCTTCCTTCCCCAGTCCCCTCGCCTGTCCCGCCGTGGCGTGAATCGCCCTCGCGAGCTCCCTGGGCGGACAAATGATTAATAAACTGCACCACAGTGTCTGAGGTGGTTATTAATACCCTGGTAAAAAGAGCTACTGAAGTTATAAAGCTTTAATTTGGCATTAAGGCCGAGTGGAAACTCCACGTGTCTGCCAACAGCTACACACACATCCCTATGCAGACAGGCTGTTAATATATATGCCTATATAAAAGTAAAGAATAAAATTAATTTGAAAGAAGAAGCTGAAACCTTTGCAAAGGAGAGAAGAAGGGAGGGGCTTTTTGTTTGTTCAGGGGCTTTCTGCTGGATTTCCCCTGCCCTCTCTCAGCCCCCTCCTCAAATTTATTGGGGGCTCTCAGCCTATGGATAAAACCACCTTTTATTATACGTTATTTTTGTTTCAAATAAAATAAGGGAGCGGGGAAAAGAGCCTCTCAATCCAGGCTCTAAAAATATACGAGCTGTTGCCTCATTCCCCCCTCGCCGGCGGCGTGACAGGGCTCGAGCCCGGGAACTCG
>NW_009737475.1:11301-24927 GCF_000703405.1 Apaloderma vittatum | reverse complement strand
TTCCCCTGTCTTCTAAACCAAGACACATATATGCTCCCTTCTCACAAATAGAAGTCACATTTGTAACAAATATTGGGATTTGGGGGGCAATTTACACCTACCTTCATTGTTATTGCCTTACTTTCTAGAGCCAGGTGAATTTGGCAGAAAAAATCATTGTGGTATTTTGAAGGGGCACACTGTGTTTCTAAAAAGCATTTCTTCATTAAAAATGCATTAAAAACCACTGAAGTCTGAGGTACATATCAATATTATAGTAGGCTTCTGAGGTTTACTTTCCTAAGATTGATCTCGCTCCTGTGTGAAGTCTGTCTCAGTAAACGCCAGCTGTTTGGTTTTGTCGCATTTTATTTAAATTGCTATGCCCACGTTGAAAAAATCTGCTCACGAATTTTGCAGTGTAAGCAATGCTCTTCTGTAGGAACAGATCTATTTTTCTAGTGTGGAGGAAAAAAATCAAAGCTTGACATAATTCTTCCATGTTCAAAGATGTGTCTTTAATCAATAGATTTATCTGATTCACTGCTAGTTTGACACCACTGAAACTAGAGGAGTTGCATGTTTTGTGTACGAGTTGAATTTGTTCCTAAACATAAATAGGAACAAATAGAGCATCTGCAGCTACTCCAGATACACTGAAATGACAAGAGCTATCAATCCTCATGCTTCAGGGTACATAATCTGATAACCAGCTGAGGTCAGGGAGAAATATCCTCCACTGGTGTAATATTAACTAATTGGATTCATTATAAGCCTTTTATGTCTTTCTTTGAAAAATCTTACAATAGCCACTAGATGGACCAGTGGCCTGTTCTGGTCTGGCAATTCCTGCATCTCTAATCCGCAGAACAGTTGGCAATGAGTGGTGCAGCTCCTGTAAGTACCACTGAATCAGCAGCACACCAGCTGGAAGGGACTCTGCCTTCATCCCCACAATGACACCAAGTGCTCCGCATGAGACCTCAGTCAGGTGATGGGAAAGAAGAGGAGCCTTTTTGCTGTGGTGAACACATTTATGGAATATCTGGTTTACAGATATCTCATTCATCTGATTTAGAGTGTCTGAAGTAGACATCATCTGACTTGACAACCAGATAAGGGCAAGAAAATTAATAGAATAGAATAGAATAGTGCAATGTAACGTAGCATAGCATCAAACACATCTGAAGACTCTGTACAGGAAAAAGAATCCTCACGCTGGAGATGAGCCAGTGCTGGACTGTGAAGTGCTGGCTAGTCAGATGTCAACCTATCTTCCTTTATTTCCACCTCAGAGAAGGAGAACAGATGGGTGGGCTGGAATAAAATACAAAATAAAAGCGGACGTCCACGGTCAACCTTATACAAAGAACAAAAAAACCCTCATTATATTACAGAAAGCCAAAGTACGTTAATACTTCTCCAACGGCGCTTTCCACAGAAGCAAAAGCCACATCTGCTTGTTAGCTACAAGGTGCTTGGGTGATTAGCATTGAAAGGAAGCAGAGGGCCGTATGTGATGTGATTAGGAAGGTTGTTCAGAGAGCAATTTCACTGCGGAGATGAAGTCCGTGCTATCAAAACCAGAGATTCTTCCAGACTGTAAAAATGAGAAGACACGGAGAGAGACTTCTGCTCCCCAGCCTGCTGAGTCACAGGTCGAGGTATATTTTCCATCCAAGGCTATTCTTGCTAATATGTCACACTTCAGTGACATATTGAGGCTCAAAATGGAGCAATTGTGTTTTTCTGGCAGCTTGCCAGGGTAGCTGGAGACTTCTGGACTGTACACTGACAACGGTTTACTCGATTAAAAGCAACTGTACTCTCCTTCTGTCCCTGGGAGGAGAGAAGGTTGCAAAGCAGCATCTTCATGTCTCTTTATGTGGAAAACTAAGTACTGAGACAGTAATAAAAATAGTGCACTTGGTTTCCCTTTAGACTTCTCCTCACCAGTGGATACATCAACTGGAATAAATTTTTAGATACTCAGAGAAGTTCTCAGTAGATAAGCATATCTGTCATGAGCCATATACACAGGCTGTCCCTGTAACCACCAAAATAAACACTCTGGCCTCTGATTGCCTCTGAGGAGGAACCCTATTGACAATTGTCTCCTCATTGATATGCACAGCAATATTCAGGCCCTGAAGCAGCCCTGGGATGTTGGAGTTCTTCTAAAACATTGTAATTTGCTAATTTGACCTATTTCCTCATATTTGGGAAGTTCTGAGGAAATTCTCGTAGCAAAACGGGACCCTGCTCTTGTTTATGCTCAAGTCCATTTCTCATCTACTAGAAGATAGGGCTTTGAGCAACCTAGTCTAGCGTAAGTTGTCTCTGCCCATGGCAGAAAGGTTGGAACTAGATGATCTTTAAGGTCCCTTGCAACCCAAACCATTCTATGATTCTATGGTCAGCAGGTGAGGGTGGCTCAAACAGCTCAGACCTACCTCTCCAACTGAGCATGCTCCATATAAATATGTCCACCCCGTGATGCCACAGGGCTGCTGGGTCTTCTGTGTCTCTCATGGTGAAGAAAGTGAGCCAGAAAATTCAACATGTCTGTCTCTTACCTGTAGAACTCCAATGTGCCAAAATGCAAATGGGACCTCAGGTAGCCCTTTCCCTTCCTGTTGGCTCTCCAAGAAATGGATTAGGTGATCTGCGGCTCTTGAGCATTTGGAGACTTTTGGTGGTCAGATCATAGCAAAATGCGGCATCTTCAGCAACCTGATTGGAATAAACTGACCTTTGCGCAGCTGGGACTCAGACCTTAAGCAGCAATTTATTTATTTTGATGGTACAGGCTGTGATTATCAGAGGAGAGTCAGAGGAAAAGGAGATGGCCTTTCACTTGTAACAACTTCTGAAATCACCTTTATAATCTGTTTTCCTTCCCGTCAGCCTTGAGAAAAACTACTGAAGCCCAGGAAACAGTACCAACATGCTGCGGACAAAAGGGGCAACTACAGTATTCATCCCCAGACAGATCCATGCTGGTGGACTATAGAGCGTGTATGATGGTGGCTACCAGCAGCGGAAGTGGAAGAGCCACACAGCAGGTTTGTAAGCCTCCAGGAGGTTCTCTGAGCCATGACCTAAGGGCAAAGGAGGTGGCACAGAGACTGCAGCATGCATGTGGGTGATGGTGACAGGGATGAGTAATTACTGACTCACCAGCTTTCATTGTTTTCCAGTTTGGTTTTGGGAGGGTGTTTGTCTGCTAGGCTGAGAACATGAGAGATCCAAAACCTGTGTTTCTCCATGGGGACTGGGAACCAGCAAGGTGTTGACTCATTTGGTTTCACTCCTGAACTCCTCCACCCAAACTGAAAAGGACCACCAGGAGACGGGCATATTTCACAGTTTCCAGAGTGTCAAAGTTGACGCTACTGCATTTCACTCCATTTCTGATTCAAAAGGTGATTATGTTTCAGAACACTTTAGTTCTCAGGCACAGGAAAGTGAAGTTTGAGACTTTTGAAAAATAAATATGTAGTTAAAATTATTCTTGTACAATCCAGCTTTTAATTCTGGAGAGGACATGGAAGAGGAGGAGGAAAGAAGAGGACAATGAATTTGTAATCTCGCTTTTAGTGGGGTGTAAATTTACCACCCAGACTCCCACCCATTACACCACAGACAGGAAACCAGCTGGTGGAGGGAGCAGTAAATTTGTTGTTCCTCCTTGCACAATGACTACGTGTGTTATTTATTTCACAGGCCTAACCATGACTGGTATAATTTTTAAATCTTGCCTCTTGCCTTTTTATGTTTTCAGATCAGCTATGCATTTCATCAGCCTCCTGCCCACCAGCAATCATAAAATATGAGCCTTTGTGGGAAAGCAGAGACGTAGAAAGTGTTTCTTATGAAACAGTGGCTGGGATTGTTCCAGACACCTCCGGCCAGCTGCTCTCCAGGCAGCAGCTTTGTGATACAAGGGACAGTAAACATCAGCTTTGGAAAGTCAGATGGTTGGGCTTTTTGGCTTCAGGCCCACTGAACAAGTTCTCCTGACTACTGAGGCATGGCTTGGAAAATAAAAGGGCTCTTTAGCGCTGATATCTTTGGACGCTGCTGTGCAATATAGCTGGAACCAGTCCAAGATATTCCTACCTGCTTTGCATCTTAGGCTGCAAAGCAAATCCAAACACATTACTCTTTTCCTGGTGCTTGGTTTTCATTAAAGTATCTCCTGCTATTAATTCTGCCCTGTCCAACCTTTAACAATGCAATATCACCAGGCTGCTGCATCGCCTGTGATAACTAGAATTAGATGATATCACTGGTGGAGTGGCAGAGATGGCAAAATTCTTTTTTTTTTCCCCAGTCCGCAATGCAGAAATTGAACCCATTTGCATACTTTCTACCTACATCTTGTGCTTTCCTCCTGACTGTAATCAGGCAGGTCAGAAGGAGACAAGACTCACATGAAAGGTGGTTTATATGGGTGAGGCAGGACTCTCATATCCTTGAGAACCTTACACGTGAACTATAGGAAAGGGGTAGATGCAGACAAAAAGGTGATTGTCACCTATTTACAGAAAAAAAAAAAAAGGCTGGAATTCTTTAGTCTGGAAAAAAAGATCGAGGTGAAATCTAAAATCAAGCAGCTTTCGAGACAGGTCAGAAAGCGTGGAATTGCTCACTGCAGGAGAGGAGCAAGGGGCATGCAATTGAATGATCAGGCAGAACATCTCAAGCAAACCAAAGGGAACACTTTTTCCCACAGCCCATAATTCAGGGAAAAGGGTTACTGCTGTAAATTTTTCACTGCCATAAATTCACCACCATAAACTTTTGGAATGCTAAACGTACAAACAGGTCAACGAAAAAGACCATGAACATTGGACCTGAAAGGATAAGGTAGACTCACTGTGGAGAATAGCTCCAGAAGTCCCTAACACAATTATTTTATTAGAGGTTGGGCAGGTCCCCTCTCCTTGTCTTCTTTCTTTTCTTTTCAGCAGCTGCTACCGATAAGTGTCAAAGACATGATTCTGTTTTGATGGCCTTTTGATTTGAACCAGTGCAGCCACTCTTATGTGATTTAATGGCTCCTCTTTGGAATAATTCCAATGTCTTCAATGAATTTGAAGCAGAAATTATTTCCTACATGTTTGACAATTCCTGCTTTGTTTCCATTTTGGCATTTCCTAAGGCTTAAAACCTGCTCTTAGCCTCTGAACTTTTCTTTTGAGTTCATGTCTTGGTTCTCTCAGTTTTGCTCAGGATAACATTAAGACAAACATTTAAAAAAAAAAAAGAAAAATAATATCTACTGTGGTATTTTATTAAATCATCACAACAAATAATGCCAAATGAAAGGCTGAAACTCCCAGATGTTGTAATGATAGGTCGAGGATATAATACATTACTGCCACTCTGGATTTGAGCTTGTTTAAGTATCTGGCAAGAGAAGGCAGAGAAGCTGTATATAAAGGACACATCCCTGTAGCAATTATGGGAAATCCCTGGAAGCACCAGTACAAGGGCTGAGTACCACTAAGTGTCCATATGCAACTGAGTTATGTCCCAGCACACTGAGGTAGCTCCTTCATCCTCTGGCTGTTTCTGTAGAAAAGGGAGGACCTAGGAAGGCTTCTGGTTCCCCAGCCCAGGTGTGCCCTATATGGGGCACAGGCACCCACAACCTTCTCGCTCTCTCCACTCTCCCATTCCATCTTCCAAGTAAAGGAAAACTTGAGCGTGAGAGTGCCAGCAGATCTTTGTGCCTCTGCTCACCAGCTTTTCCCACACACAGGCCCTAACTGTCATAAATACTATCAACTCTTTGAGATAGATGCTGTCTTGTCCCTTCACAATGATACTGCCTACAAGGGCCTGGATGTAATTTGGACATCTTATCCAATGTAAAGAACAAAAGCCTCCTGTCTATCTCAAAAGTGTCTCTGCCCTCTATTATGAAAAGAGATATAACTGTCCTCTACAACCACAGGAAGAAATCACCTGGCTGAGGACAAGGGTAACACGTGCACTACTGATCCTCTCTGGCCCTCACTGCTACAACAAGATAAAGTGCCTGTCCTCACGCTTGCTTCAGCATGAGGAGGATGTACAGCCCTGTGATTCTGTGCCATGGTGTGCAAAGCAGCCGGCAGCTTCTTGGTCATCAGGACCTTGCTTCCCAGTTCTTCCAGGTTGCAGCTCCTCTTGAGGAAGCAATCTAGCAAAGCAGAGCAATCTGTCAAGGCTAATGCAGTCTACAAACCGAGCATTCAGCAGTATCCTGTACAATTTATCAAGAACTACAGTACAAGCCCAGTCCTCCATCTGTTTCCTGAAAATGACCTGGAGAGTCCTTCCTCCTAGCTGCTGTCCTGCTTTAAAATCAAGTCCTGTGATTGTAAGGAAAGCCTTTCCAAAGCTGGAGCAGCAATTAAGCCAGGGTGTCTAATCTCACCTTGACTTGCTCTTTCACAATAGCCTTTTCTTATATTTGACACTGGTAGAAGGAACTATTTATTGAGAGCCACCAATGGCCTGGCTCAGAAGACACAGCAGCTTCCATTTTCATTTCCTGAAAGGGACATCAAAAAGACAAAGAACTGAAACTGAACAAAGAGACTGAACTTCTTCTGGGAGGGAACTGGGACTGCCATTTTCACTTCTACCTACCCTCAGTCCCATGCCAATGGAGCAGCTTGCTGCACAGCCCCCAAATCCAAAATGGAGCGGTACTGAGCCCTACTAGAATTCAGCAGAGCTGATTCTCTGGGTTATGCCTTAGAAATCAGTTGCATGACTATTCTGTCTTCCATGTAGTTTCATCTTCCCTGGAAACTCATGGCATCTGATTAAGTTGCCATCCCTGGAAGTGTTTAAAAAAGCGGTAGGTGTTGTGCTGAGGGATGTGGTTTAGTGATGCTGATAGGAATAGGACAAAGCTTGCACTCAATTATATTAAAGGTCTCTTCCAACTGAAACTGTTCTATGATTCTATTATTCTAAATAGACTCCTGTGATTCTCTCTCCAAAGGATATTTGATGAAATGAAATATGGAAGGTAGAACCATTGCAAAGAACTGATGATTCTTTGGACTCTGGGAAAGCGTGATTTCACACACCTATTTACATGAATGTAGACAACTGTATTATCTCTTTGCCACTGGTGCGGTTTATTTCTTGTCCATAGATAAAAATGATAATCCTGTTCTGAGACTCACTGTGTCAGTAACAAATTTTCCATTGATGTTAATGGACTTTGTGCCACTGTTAGGAGATCATTCCAGGATGCAGCTACCCATCTATTTCTTATCCACCCAATTACTATAATGACCAACTCTCAGAGATTCCAGCTCTGCCGCTATTTTTTCTAGCCTTCTGAGACTTGACTTGCATTCAGAAGTTTAAGACTTTCAGCTGACTGGCTTGCTTTCCTCAGGCTCTAAACACACTATTTAGCTTATCCTGCAGCCTAGCTTGTCACAGGAGAAAATCCTCTTTTGTTGAATTATTATATCAACCAGACGCTCTTTCCAATATGCTGATGCTCGTCCAGAATCTGAATGGAGCTGAGCCAAGCTGAACGATTCCAGGAGTGAATTCGTCATTACAAAGCAGCTCCAGCTGAGAGATTAAATATTAGATGGGCACTTACAGTTGGGAGATTAATGGCAGTGCTTCAAAATGGGTGTCCTTTTTGCCCATGCACTTGCCACTAGTAATGTCAGAAAGTACATCACACGCTAGCACTATCTACCAGTAAGAATTTCTGTCACGTCACCAAGGCCATTTTAAAATGAAAAATATTGCTAGTGTTATCTCCTGTAGCCAGTGCTTGTACTTGCACAGGGAGTTTGAAGCTGTGTGTAAGCTACTGCTAATCCTTTGATAGCTCCTGGTCACATCTATGCTATTGCTGTATTTCCAGCTAAGTGTTACTTGGTGTTATGGGGAACAGTTCCCCCAATTTCTGAATCCCTGCAAGCTCCGGTATAAACCTTTGATTGCACAGATGTTCTGAAACTCCCTGGTAATTCTGCTATCAGCTTCTGAGCCAGCTCTCTCCTGCATGATTGAGTAAACCTGGCAAGCACATCTTAATGAATGAGAGTGAAGATGGGGCTAAGAATGTGCTCCTTCTGGATGTCCTCACCCTATGAGCAAGAAGAGAATCGGGAGAAGGGTGATTCTGAGAAGCATTTGTGCCTTTAGAAGGGTGATAAATCCTCCAGGACTAAGCTGGTCTGGGCAGCTACCCGGGATGGCGGTAATGGAGGGAGCAGCTTTTATGTTATGTAGCTTTTGTTTTGCTCACCCAGCTGTACAGGCACAAGGGTTTGAGTTACCATCAACTGGTTGTATATTGGATGGATTGGGTGGTATTTGCTGGACTTGTTTTACTAAAACGGGTGCAGTTTTAGTATGTAAGTGCATGACTAGGGAAGGTGGTTTATCTTTGCTTGTTCTTTACTGCATATGTCAGCATTTGGACTCCTTCCTCCATAGATACACCACCACATTTGTCCCAGGGTATCAGTCAGCATCCTTCTGAGAGAAGATAAACCAATCCGTATCATATTAACTGACATTGCATCTTGAAAAATAAGCACAGAAATGTCCATGGGGAGAGTAAGAGGAGAGATGCAATTCACAGAATCACAGAATTGTTGGGGCTGGAAAAGCCCTCTGAGATCATCAAGTCCAGCCTATGACCCAACACCATCACATCGGCCAGACCATGGCACTAAGTGCCACATCCAGCCTCTCCTTAAACACCTCCAGGGACGGTGACTCCACCACTTCCCTGGGCAGTGCATCCCAGTGCCTGAGCACCCTCTCCATGAGGAAGTGTTTCCTGAGATCCAACCTAAACCTCCGCTGACGCAGTTTCAGGCCATGTCCTCTTGTGCTGTCACTGGTTGCCCGGGAGAAGAGGCCGAACCACCTGAGTACACCCTCCCTTTAGGCAGTTGTAGAGAGTGATCAGGTCCCCCCTGAGTCTCCTCTTCTCCAGGCTAAACACCCCCAGCTCCCTCAGCTTCTCCTCACAGGACTTTCCCTCCAGTCCCTTCCCCAGCCTCGTTGCTCTCCTCTGGACCCGCTCCAGCCCCTCAGTGTCTTTCTTGCAGTGAGGGTCCCAGACCTGCACACAGGGCTCGAGGGGAGGCCTCACCAGTGCTGAGCACAGGGGCAGAATCACACCCCTGCTCCTGCTGGCCACACTGTTCCTGATACAAGCCAGGATGCCAATGGCCTTCCGGGCCACCTGGGCACACTGCTGGCTCATGTCCAACCACAGCACTCCCAGGTCCCTCTCTGCCGGACCGCTCTCCAGCCACTCCTGCCCCAGTCGGCAGCACTGCAGGGGGTTATTGTGGCCAAAGTGTAGGACCCTGCACTTGGTCTTATTGAACTTCAAACCGTTGGCCTCAGCCCATTGACCCAGCCTGGCCAGGTCCTTCTGCAATTTTATATTTAGATTTCACAAACGCACACACATATGCATTTTACTTGACTTAGAGACATAAACATACATGTCAGGACATACCTGAATCATGAGCACTTATAAACTCATGCATGCACACACATCCATTGTCACTCATACACATAGGTATACGTATGCAGGTATATCCTTGTATACTTACACAATCTCCCAATGAACATCATAGTTCTGCCCTGATCTCTTACAAGACAGAGGCAGAACTTTAACCTTAAACAGCTGCAAATAAACAGTATACCCTGTTATGGAACTAATTGTTCTAATAGTTGTGTTTTAGTTGTGTAACGGCTCCGTTTTAAGATAGCACTAGAAGGAATTAAACATTTATATATTTTTTTTTTAAAGCTTGTTTTCTTTCTTCATTCTTCTTTTAACCTCAGGACTTTGGAATATGTTCACCACCTTCTGGGCTCCTTTTGTGGGATGACAGTTCCGCAGTTTGTCTAGGTTACAAATTGGTTTGCTTTGCAGGTTTGTAGCTTGAACCAAAACTGCTAGTGGGAAACTCAAATGAATAAAATGAAAGACACCCTCCAGGCTCCGCATGAATTTATAGCACGGATTGTCAGTGCCACCTAGAAAACAGAATGAGATCAAACACTAATCCATCTATGTCTGCAGGATGCTCTGGAATTCAGCTTGGCCAAAAATGGACACATCCGCCTCTCTTCGATATGAGTTATATTTCTCATACATCAACAGAACCGAAGGATACAGATTGGCTCTCTCAAGGCATTATGAGGCTTGTATATACGCTTGCATATATTTACTGCATATATGTATTTCTGTAGTTAAGTTACTGTGGGCATGTTTTTTCTTAATGCAAATTACTTTTAAATCCTCTCAGACTACCTTTAGTGATACATACTCCTTTACAATGCAATTCTGTGTGTAAAAGCCATTGCTGACCTTCCCTTGCAAACCAAGATGCAATGAATGTGGTGAAAGCTGTACACGTTTCTAAGATCATAGTCAGTAGATTTACGATTTAATAAACAGCACAGGAAAAAAAATCGGCTTAAAAAAACCCTCCAGCCCTGCTAATCTGCTGAGAGCACCTAATTGTTCCAGAGCTCAGTCACAGTTTAATAAACTCCACCTGGTGTTGCCTCACCAGCGCTGCTTTGTACATCTCTATAGATCAGGATATCTGAGGTTGATTTTATTGTTCATAGTCTTTTTATGCTCAAGCTGAAATGAAAGATTGCAAATTCCAGTTTGCAGTGTCCCTGTTTTGTGAAGGGGCCTTGGGTTAAGCAAAAATAGAAATGAGGCTCACAGTCCTGTGTTTTAAACCATTTATTGTCATTACAGTGTATAGTCTCAATTTTGCAAACCTTCTTTACCTATATACTTAAATACACGCTTAAGACAATTTGTTTCATCCAAATGTAGCCATGTATTTAAATCTATATCTACACATAACAGCTTGGCTCAAAATGAAGTTTTAAAGCAAAATGTGATAACTATGTTTTCATAGCAAGTCAGAATGAAGCTGTAACACAATTCTAAACAATATGCAAATGGTGACATATATTACAACTAATGTCATAAGAGGAAAGGAATGTTTCTGACACAGGGAAAAGATTGACACTGACAACTAATGGGGGAAAAATACAAAAATCCTAAATCACACCAAGAGCACACACAAAAATTAAAACTGTCACCATGGTAAGAGCTCTGGAAAAGAAAATACAAAACTCTCTGTCCATTTAGCCAACATCAAGAAAATGAGGCAAAAGTGTGAAATCAAAGAGGAGTATAAATTCATTCCAATTGCTCCCAGATGCCTCAAGCAGGGAAGAGGAGGCGATTAAATCAGCTGTATTGAAAGAAAGGGAATCCAATGCATCCGAAACAGAGCAGGACAAAAGTAAATTGAAGCCTACACTAGTAGTGCTGGGAAATGGACAGTCTTTTCTAAAGGAGAACTTGATCTGAGTACAAGTAAAATGAATTCTCTGTTAGATTTGATTTAAGAGGAGAAGGAAGAAACTCCTGGATAGATCATAGGAACAAAAAACCTGATTTAATTCTAACAAACGACAGTGAATACTGCAAATGAAAGAGGAGGGAGGGAGGTCTAAATGCATAAGAGGTTAGTTTAGATTCCAGGAAAAAAAACACAGCCTTTTCAGCCATTTCATTACATCTAACACAGTGCCTGTGGCTTGTTGAGCTATTTGTTTCCTCCTCTTTATGAGCTTTATATTTACACCAGTTTGATGTTAAGTTTTGCATATACAGATGCTACAGGAGCTGAACAGGTAAAATTAGGAGAAATGTGATACAAGTCACCATTTGCTTCTTCAGCCAAAACTCTGCCGAAGAAGTGCTGGACGTCCTATTGCTTCAGATGTTTACTACACCGGACACAAAATAGACAGCTGTGTACAAGCATGCCCTGGCAAAGGAGTGGAGGGGGTAACCTCAGCTACCCTTTCAGCCTCCAAGCTTTGATGATTCATATTTTGCAAGAGCAGCTTTGCTTATGAATAGGAGCAGGTTTAGCAAGTGAAACCAGTTAGCCTTTAAACACAAACTAAACGCCTGCCTCCTAACAAAAAGGAAGAGCTGGAAGTCAAAGAGCAAACCCCTCTTGCTGTGAAATGCTTTCCAGAGATTAATTTCATATGTAGGACCAGTAGCACTCACAGCAGGAAGGCAGAATGAGTCATGTGAGGATGTCAGGAATTGGGATGCGAAAGCATTGCAAAAGTACTTGTAACATAAATTGCTTATCAGCCCATCCTTTGTTCTTCAAACAGGGATGTCTTTGGCACTGTACCCTGTTCCAAGGAAAGAGAAATCCAGGAGAGTGCTAGACTGAAGCCTAATACCAGCACTCTTACCATCGTGAAAGGCAGCACAATTGTTTCACGCTGAATGTTGTAATGCAAGATAAAGGAGACAAAATTTTTAGAAAGCGAGACTGCTTCTTTGTTGCCCTGTTTCTATGTGAACTGATTTGTTGGAGAAGAGATGAGAGAGAAAAAAACATCATTCTGGTTTAATGGAGTTCCTACCTGTTTTCAGAGTCCTTTGCACTATTCTACATGATAAACTGCAAGGCAAAAGATGTCCACATAACTTGGCAATGATAGGAATTACAAAAACCCTTTCATCCAGTTTATCTTTAGTTTGGTCCTGCCTTATCATTTATATTGCTGCCAGTGCAGCTGAGGCAAAGCGGGCACCAAGGAAGGAGGGGTTTTCCTGACTCCGTTTCAGAGCAAGAGCACACATTCTCAAAAAAACTTACACTAGTTGCCATTTCACAGGGGCTTTTATTCCTGAACACCACCTGTCCAGGTGAGTCTACTTCTCCTATCTTGCAGAGAAAAAAACCCTAGAACTCTTCCCACCACATTTCTCTGGACTGAATATGTGAAATTTTGTCTCTTAGGGAACAGGTACAAGGA
This sequence comes from Apaloderma vittatum, assembly GCF_000703405.1. Classification (NCBI taxonomy): domain Eukaryota; kingdom Metazoa; phylum Chordata; class Aves; order Trogoniformes; family Trogonidae; genus Apaloderma; species Apaloderma vittatum. The sequence continues at coordinate 12,054 of NW_009737475.1, read as the reverse complement.
TCACTTCCAGCTGCTTATATTTATTTTTTTGGTGTTCCTAAGGATTCATGTTGTCATGTCCTTTTTTTTCTTTCACTCTTTTTTTTCTGTTTGTGGGTAGAAGAAAGCACAGCCATAGATATGTTTCCTAAAAGGTGCCTGTATTGAACAAGGCACCATCTACCAAATGCTGATTCACAAATCACAAAGCCCAACATTCCTCTCCAGCACTATCTCAGCACAGATCCTGATACACAGATGACATAATAACAGATTAACTTTTCCAGGGAAAGGGAGAGTGATTTTTTTATTGATGTGGTAGGTAACCCACCTTGCTGTGAATCAACGAAATCAGGGCAAAGACAATCAGCAACTGTGTATCAGCACAGTTTATTCTCTTCCTTTGGTAATGTGTATTCCTCATCTGCTTTTGCTGCTTCCTGTGAAGCAATTTCTTCAGACCAAAGTCTTCCCTGATTCAGAGTAAACAGTGTCCTGCCAAGCTTTGGGAAACATGGAGATGTCTCATTGTGGTGGAGGTCAGACGGTTCACTTTGTATATATGAGCGCAGCCCAGTGTTTTGTTCCTCTGGCAGAGAGTGGAGTCAACCATGAGAGCAATGCAAGAGCCCAAGGGGCCCCTTCCTCCCCTCCCCACCCCAGTGGCTGTCATCCATCCCAGGGCAGAGTTGGGAAGGAATGCTTCCCCCATGATTCAGTGACATCTAACACCAGCCTGGACTCGGACGAGTGGCTGGACTCCACAGGGACCTG
>NW_009737475.1:0-10744 GCF_000703405.1 Apaloderma vittatum | reverse complement strand
GACCTACTGTAGGTGATCCTGCTCTGGCAGGAGGGTTGGACTAGATGATCTTCTGAGGTCCCTTCCATCTGCTAACATTCTGTGATTCTGTGAGGCCAACAGCAAACACACTGCAAACATGTTCAAATAGACATTATCCTGGCTCTTAAGTGTACAAGCAAGCAAGACTTTTACAAACTTTGGGCTTTCTCATTTAGTTTGGGTATCATCTCCAAAGTGGGTACCATGAACTTGTTTTCCTTAATGCCTTCTCCAGTGTAGAGGGTGAGGAGTAGCCCAGTGGCATTTCCCTTCACTTTTGCCTGTCCACATCAAGTTCCTGAGGAACTGAGCAAAACACGAGTCCTCCAGCTGGTTGTCTTGGAGCTGAGCAAATCACCTGCTTGGGAAACCTGTCTGTCATGTGGGAATCTTCTGCTTTCACAAGAGGTCAGAGAGGAGGAAGAGCTGGTCCCTAGTATGGTGCTCCGTGACAACTTGGGAAATCTAGAGATAGAGGAGTAAAGGGGTAAGGATCTCTAATTCAAAGCAGATTAATAAGAGAGTACTGGAAAATACCTGACAACACAAGGATCGTATCACTTCATGCAACAGTAGGAGACATGGGAACATCCCTATCCTAGATCAAGGTTTGGTTATTGTGCTTTTGGTGTGGGATTTGCCTTATTTAGCTCCTGGCATACCTATGGGAGCCAGTCAGACTAGGTTTCTTTTACAGTCAGTAAACAGAAACAAGCAGTTCCAAACTATCATCCACTTGATCTACTGTAAAAGATTTCCACACATTGAGACAAATTGAACTTTTAGTGTCTTTCACATTCAGTGATTATTCTTTTATCCTCACAAGGTAACACATTGCATAGACCTATAGTGAATCTCAAATAAATGCAATCTCCTAGAAAGTATCCTAGTAAAGATAAGATAATTTTTACTTTATTTGACAGCTTCTTTCGCTAAGCAACATTTTTTAGATAATCCCTTGAACATCACCTATCCTGCACCACAAATTGGCACTAAAGAAGCCTGCTGGCATGGTCATGTGTCTGTAAACAAGATCCACACTTGTATGTCCTGCCCAAACCCCCATCCCCATTGCTACCACTGCCCAGAAGCACTACAGGGACAGTGAACGCTGGCTATAAAAGTGGCTGAATGTGCTTGTCCATCAGCCTGCTACCCCCTCCCATCCCCAAGTCTGACTTGTCACGTATCTGAATTTCAGAAAGCTGAGAGGACCTTGTAGCCCATCTCCTCCTGACGGCACACTGGGTCACAGGGTGGTGAGGAACTCCAGATCATGGTGGATCATACGCACCCTAGGAAGGCTCCGTTGAAAAGGGTGCAATTGAGACAACAGTGAAGTGCTGGGGCAACCTGCCTTACCTACTCCAGCTATCAGCAAGTCAGAGGATCCACTGACCAGCTCTACCTGCATGGCACATGGTGGGGTGGGAAAGACACTACCACTCTGCATTGTAAATGCATTAAGCAAAGCTGGATAGGGAGGGACCCAGGTGGGAGCTTCATGCTAAAACACACAGGACCTGGCAGGTCTGAGGACTGTAGCTAATGGTTTCAGGGAGGAGTTGTGTTTAACATATCTGAGCTGGAAGGACAGGTTAGTCATGCATATGGCCTAAAGGAAGGAAGAAGCAGAGATTAAAGATGGGGGAATCCCAAAAAATGAGAGGTGAAGGTACACACACACCCCAATAAAGAAAACCCTAAACTTCACTTTGAGAAGCGTGTCTTGCTCTGCTATAAGAAGAAGTATACAAACAACTGAACTCCCACGAATGTCATATTTATCTTTTTCCCTGTATTAACAGTGCACACATGATTTTGTCTCTCACTTAACCAGGGGAGTGGGTGCTCATATCTGGCAGAGCTGTGAGTGAACATCGCTGTGGCCAACAGCTTTCCCTGTGTTGTCCTGAGTGCATTTATACTTGTGCATGTGTGTCTTGGGCACATCCTACAGACTTTTGTCCTGAGAGGTTAAAGTTGCTGGCTCGCAAACTGAGCAGACGGCACATGGTCCATAAGCCATGTAGGTGACCTGATCAGTGATGTTTAATACTAAATATTACTGATTTTCCTATTGGATGGACCACAGATACATGGAAAGCTTGAACGCTACTGATGATCTGCTGATCTAAATATCTGGAAACCACTCCTCTAGGATTCCTCTCCAGGCTGTCATGGGAGAATTTGTCTGTCCTTTGTGGGACAGAACAAGCAGGATTGTGGTCACTCAAGTGATCTGAAAAGGAAATGAGTTCAACTAAGCCAAAGCAGAGCTCTGGCTCTAACCCACGCCTCGTCATGTCAGTTAATCTTAACTTCCATTACGGATGTACAAGCAAGAGGATGGGCACACCGTCACCCATGGTACCTTTCTGGATCTTTTCTCTTACCCAGCACTGCACACAAGGCTGTCTGAAATCATGAACCTGCTGACTCTGTCTTGGAGCAACCACCTGACACATGGTAGTAAGTACTCAGCACCTCATATACAATAACTTCATTTAGGAAAAGCTTACTTGTCAACCTTTATCGCTATATCACAGCAAAATTTTGTTTTCTACACACTAGGTAGACCAGGAAGAGAATTAGAGTTTGGGCTGGCTCTGTAGTGATGGCCTGTCCTAGTCACACTATCTCAATCACAGAGGATCAGGAAAACCAACTATAAGATCCCTGAATTTCTGTATGAAGCAATCGCAGTTACACAACTCATAATTGAGTTTACTGCACTTAACTCTCTGTTCTATATTGCAGTGTTGACTAATAAAGTCTTACTTTAGAATAAAATCCTGCTTCTGGTAACATTGGGGTGTCAACATAATTTTTCATTGTCTGTGTGTTGTGCTTGTGCCAATGCTAAAGAGCAGATGTTAATAGTGAAATCTGAAGAGTTTATTATAAGCAAAAATAATTAGCTTCCTGTTCCGTAGGAACAACTCTGTTGTCCACCAGACTAATTAGAACATGTCAGACTTGTGTCACATTGTAAACAGACCTCTGAAATGTTATTTTCAAGGTTCAAAGTCCTGACAATGACACAACTCATCTGGGTATCATATGAAAAGCTTGACTGCGTTCGTTTGTCTCTGTACCACCTTATTCACTGAAGTGTCATTATACAGCTATGATGTTGCTATAATCATTTTTATCCTTGTTACTATTATATGCTACAATTATAACACTTTATTCTTATTTCTGTAGGTTCTACAAGCAGAGTTGTCCAGGGTCACTGGGATGGGAGTTGGCAGGAGACTGCTGTAGTCATGGCATGTCAGGAGAGCTTAGGTGACAGCAAAGGCCCACAGGAGCTACTATAGGTCCAGATTTTAGGTTCTAAAATGCAGCTTTAAAGAATCTACATTGTAAAAGCATTTGAGTCCACAGGCTATATTTGAAAAGCAGGCCTTTATCTGACTATGGTGCAGTGCAAACACACAAAAGGAAGCTAGTTGCTGCCAGAGATGGGTCCACATCCAATTTCCTCAATACCAGGCTGTTGAGAGTAAATCACCCTCATACAAAGCTTTATCAGGAAAGCACAACGGTTAACGGATAATGGTGACTTATTTTTCTAACCAGCCCTCTGCTCATGCAGGAATTTTTATAGTTGGAAGGTAAAAACTCAGCTTGAAACACCCAGGGTAGGGTTTGCCACTGCAAAACATGCAATGTGAAGTATGGAGGAGGGAAGTGGGGCCAGGCATCCAGATATTTTGATGTGTAGTCTGCTCTCCAGAGAGCTGGTAGCTGCTAGAATGAAACATTACCAAATCTTTTACTACATCTACTCAGAAAGGCAGGCCAGAAGAGCATGGATCTGTTCATATGAATCTCTTCTTACGTCTGTGTTGTGCAATGCTGGTTTCTGTTCCTCTTCTTGTAATAATAAGCTGCAACTGCTGCTTCAGGGATTCTACAAAGGGTGCAGTTTATGTAATATCCATTTAGAAATGACAAAGCTTTCTTTTCTGGGCCTTTCATGTAGTAGTCCACCCCCATGCAGGCAGTGCATACAAATGACGTATCACCCGGGGGCTGAGACTTGCTGCAGAAATTGATAGTAAGCCGTTGTTATTCTAATTATGTGGCTGTCTTCCTTAATTAAAGCTATGCCACAGGTCATTTACCCTGGTGCAGAGTCCACGAACATTAATCCTGGCAGTGTTTTGGAATCAGAGAGTTCTCATTAGCATAGGATTGGCTGTGAAGGAAGTATAATCATCTGAAACCCTTTACAAAGGAATGTAAATTAGCATCTATGACTCCCGTGTACTATTGACATAGTGAATTATTTTACTGGCTAGAAATGAAAATGAGCACGGAGCAATGACATTCATATTTGCAGCTCAGGCTGTACTCTGTTTGCAGTGGGGATTTGTGTGTGTGTCTCTATCCACAGCCAGAAACTCCAATTACCATCTCTGGTGGCTCGCCAGCTCTTGAAGCTCACGCTCCTCCCCATGCAAAGCACTGCAATCTGCTTACACTGAAGTAACGACTGAGAATAAAAAATAGACTTTATAATGCCTTATTAATCTTGATGTGCTTCACTCAGAAGCACTGAACCCCATATTAGGAGTGGATTTAAGTTTGGGAGTGGCTTCTGCACCTTCCTCCAATAATAGGAACAACTCTCCAACTCATCTAATCAAGAAATGTTTGGACTTTGGTCACAAACCACACTTCAAGATAGATCTTTGCTTTTGCAAATACTAAAACAGGCTATGAGAAGAGCAAAAATGGCTGGGTTTTGTCAAGTACCTCAGCACTGATTCCACACATCATCAAGAACAGAACCCACAGCTAATCAAAAAACATTCCTCCAAGGAGAACAAGCTAAGAGTGATCACCCGTGCCAGAAAGAAGGGGACACCAAAGAAAGGGACACCACACCCAGGAATAGAAGCCAGATGTTCTGACCACTAGTATCCTATTCCATCTATCCCACATCATTGCTTTTACATTATGTGATTATAGCAGCAGAGAAATAATAGATGCAGTTTTACAATAGGAATTGTTCTTCTAAACAGTCAAGTTCTTCTTGGCTTGGAATAATTACTTCTCTGGCATATATCCCATCCTGTTCAAAAGTCAAGCAGTGGTCATGGCCAACCATGGCCAACCATACTGTGGCTATAATTTTTGAAATTTGTTTTCGGAACAAAGACTTCTGTTCCTGATAATATAATACAGTCATGACATCGAGCTGTGATATTAATTAATATAATATTTCACTGTATCAAAGAGCTGTATTATTCTACACAGATATAGTGGGAGTAATTCTTCTTAAACTAAAAAAAATCAGGGAGTGGCAAGATAAGCCCTGTTTTGCTCAGAGTTAAAGAGACTCGTTCTAAGGTGTGACCATTCTGGTAGTATTTACTGGAAGAAGGAAAAGAACAAAAACTAAAGAATAGGAAATTGTACAGTAAAATTGAGACAAAAATAGCTATTGATCTTAAGGGCTACATTTAGACTAGGATAAAGCAGTCTGCAGTAATTTCATTTCTATTTAATTTATATTATGTTACTGATAGTATTACCAGTAGCACAGTATCCAAGTAGTTCACAACATAGAGGTGTTATTACCATCATCATAATTTTACAGATGAAAATATGAAAGTCCAAATACTCAAAGCTATTAAAGTACACAGATAAGGTATCTTGACAAAGTGACTTGCTCTATGGTGGGTCAGGAAATCAAACTCGGGTTTCTCACTCCCTCAGCAGCACTCCAATAACTGTTCCAAGGTCTGCTTTCAGTGGGATGGTTTTGCTTTTGATACGATATAAAATAATTTTAACCAAGACCATATGGTGTTATTGAGTCCTATCCTGTATGGATTTAAGAACTGTTCAATCTCACTTCCACTCTGAGGAAAGTAACGCACGTTCTTTTGAACATTCAAAGTGTTCTTTTGTGTGTATGTGTGTTTGCTAACAACTCACAACTAATTTCTTTTCCCAGGTATGTCTCTGCTTTTAGCAGCTACTTGCTCCTGCTCTCCAGTCATCATCACACAGTAATTCCAAACTGGTATATTGGCATCAGAATTATTTGATCCTCAGGGTGAGAGGACAGTGAAGGTTGTGGACACCTCCACAGAGGATCTGAATGACATGTCAGCCTGGAGCTGACAAAGAGTCTTCTTACTCAGCCAGAAGTTGAATGTATTTTGCACACCATAGTTCTAGGGACATCAGCTAACTAAAAATGAAGACTGGGCCATAGAGTAGTTTTGCGAGGCAAAAATTTGAATGCTCCCCAGTTCTGTCTGTAACTGAATTTTTGCTTCTGGTTAGACATCAAAAAACTTCTAAACCACAAAGTTTTGTCCAAAAAATGTGAAAACAAAAGAAGGAATCCAATTGATTTTAATAGCCTGCTAATATGACTTTTGGGTGGGTAGGCAGCAGTTACTGGGTTTAGCCTACTGAGTTAACAAATGTGGCAAAGTTGTGGCAGCAGGACCTTCGACAAAGAGAAGCATCTAAGTCAATCAGACATGCATAAGTCCATGGGACAAGATGTGATTCATCAGATGGGGCTGAGAGAGGGGGCCAATGTCACTGCAAGACCATTCCCTATCATCTTTAAGAGGTCATGGCAATCAGTGGAGGTTCCTGATGACTGGAAAAAGACAAATGTCACAAATACGTTCTTGAAGAAAGTCAAGAATGAGGATCCAGGGAGTTACAAGCAATGCATCTCACCTTTCAGTCCCTTGAAAGGTTGTGGGAGAACATTTCCTGGCACACAAAGGATGAGGGGGTGATTTAGAACAGTCAGCAGTGATTTACTAAGTGCAGATTATGCCTCACCCACCTGGTTTTGCTCTTTGGTGAGACGATTGGCTCAGATGTCAATGGGAGAACAGTGGTTGTTGACTTTAGGAAGATTTTGACACAGCCTCCCATAGCATCCTTACAGCCAAATTGGTCAGATATTGACTGCATAAGTGGACAGTAAGGTGGGCGAAAATTTGGAGGGACTTTTAGGCTCAAAGTTTTGTGCGAAGTCCCAAAGACACTGTGGTATCTCCACCTTTGGAGATAGTTGGAACTTGACTGGACACAGCGCTGAGCAACCTAATGTACCTGGTGCTGCTTTGAGCAACAGGTTGGACTAGATGACTTTCAACCTAAATTATCCCATGACTGTGCAATTCCAGGTGAACCAAATAACTTGCACTGGATTTTTGAGAAGATAGCAAGTCCTAACCTGAAAACTTAAGAAGACAGAAAATCCATTTCTACTATGACTGCTGAGTTTCAGCCAAAGTATTAGAAGTGAGCTCTTCCTCCCCTCTCAGATTGCCTTCTCAGTTGAGATATGTGAAGGAAAAAATCACTGTACAGAAATCAGAGACATTTGACTTTTACTTTATTTACATAAAAACCCTACCAAAAAAACAGATGTTCATTTTAGTGTGCTTTATTAGGTATACTGTCTATGGTCTCATCAATTTGTATTGCTTGCCGTTAAGTCCTAGTAGGGTCCTCAGGACACATCCACCTTTTTATGACATGCTGACATCTAATACAGCCTCAAATGAACCCTTCAGTCATGATAGAAATACAAATGCAAAGAAATCCTGAAAAAAAACCCACATAAAAAGCTTTTCCTTTCCCAAGTAATTTTGGACAGTCAGCTAGGTCACTCCTTCACCCTCTGTTTTCAGCTGGGAGGAAGCCCTTGAGATGCAGGATACAAGGGCAGAGGGGTCATTACCAGCAAGCTGCTAGTGTGTGGGAGGTGAGTTCACACCTTCCCTGTAGACAGCTAGACGTGGAGGAGAGGAGGGAGCCTTGGAGTGAACGCAACTGACCATCACTCCCCCAACTCTTGCACTGGGATCCCGGTGCAAGTGAACCTTTTGTGGCCAATTGCTGATTTCATACCAGCACTACAGCCCACAAACGCTTTGGTCCTTGCTTTCACAGTGCTCAAATCACAGCGGAAAAAAGGCAGCTCTCTTCCTAAATGAGGTGTTAACGGGGCTGCATCTATGTTTGTTCATCTGACCTTTTTTACCTTTCTTTCCCTGCCTCCATCCTCCACCCAGAAAGCCAGGGCAGGAGATGGGTGTGAATAGGCACAGAGACACTGTGATACATCACAGGGAGGATTCTCCCACTGGCACATCAAGCTCAAGTCTGGTCAAAAATTAGACAAGTCTCCATTTGGCTTTTCAGATGGTGAGGAACAAGAACCACAGCTGATGAGTTTGCTTTTGCCACAGAAAATGGAGGGTAGGGGGTGGCTGCTCTGTAGACTTGGCAAAGCAGTGATGGGCCATTTTGCAGGTCTGGCCATCAAGTCCCCTTGGCAGCTGCCTGGTTTGCCTGTGCCATGCAATGACTGCAGAAGAAAATGTCCAGGACCGAGAGGGATAGTATCCAAACCCGAGCTGGCACAGTTCATTTAGGTTTGGCAGGACAACTGTCAGGGAGCAGCTCCTCTGGATTCAAAGCCAGTGAAAGGATGGGACTGGCAAAAAGACTCACTGGTGCCAGTATTTCTTTAGAAAAGCCGTGTTTGTTGTGCCTCAAGTCTCGGGGAAAGGGCCTTTGAAGGAAGAAGTACAGAGCTACAAGAGCTTGACTCTGGTATGGAGAGAAAAGGGAAAGTCTGTTAGTGCTTTGGGTTTTTGCTTGTTTGTTTGCTTGTTTGTTTTGTTTTCTTGACACATATAAGACAGAGAAAATGTCATACATTATTATTCAGCAGGGATATGCAGCCATGGGCTCCCATACATGCCCATAGAGTGTCCATCCAGCTCGTGACTGCTGGCGTCAAGCTGGCCCAACATTTAACTTGCTGAAACAGAGAGTAAAAACATTGCAGTTGATCTTCATGCAAGGTCCATCACAGATTATGTAGGGGATTCAGGTACCCTATATAACTTTGGGAAGTCAGGCTTGAGGAAGTCCCCAGATGCTGTAGCTCTGAGTCCCTCTTCCAAGGAAGGTGCCTGACTTAAAGCTATTGATTACTGGGGTGTGTGTGCGCATCATGTGTCATCACCTGGCAACAAAACATGTGTGTTCCTTAGGCTTCTTCTAGCTCTGGCTCTCAACCATGTAACTATTTTCTTCAAATGTATGTAAACCAAAACTATTTTGTTACCAGAGAACTGGCAAGCCCTCCTCCTTCTTCCTTGAAACACTTACAGTCCTTTGTTTAAAAATGCACCAGCAGTGAGACAGACTGTAGGAGCAAGCCTGCCCTCCAAAATGGCAAAACCTCATGCCTGACTGACTTCTCCAAAACACACACAGAAACAAGGACAGAAACTGCAGTTCTGGGCTGGAAAAAGGTGGAGGAGGGAAGTGGTTCCGCCAGTCAAAGCAGACAGAGTGGCCACACCGAAACTGGTAAATCAGGGAGGCTCCCAGTTCCTGAAGCTGGACTCACACGTTGTGAGCAGGGTGAGGTGGAGGGGCATCCCTGCAGTTACTGTCATCACCTCAGTTTCTGCTGGGAAGATGTGGCTTCCTGCAGGTGCGTCCAAGCACGACATGGGGGCCAGGACAACGGCATGTCCTCCTACATAGCCTCGAGTAGCACCAGACCAGCCACATCAGTGCTCAGATCAGGACCAGGAGGGCTAGTGAGATGATGTGTGGTCAAAAAATGAGGAAACTGACCTAATGGAAAGTGCAGATCCTGTTTCTATTTGACAGGATTTGAAATGTTTCTTTTTTTTTTCTTTTTTTTTGCCCAGTTTATTTTTATATCCTTCCTAAGACTTATTAAATTAGCTTGAAACATAACTGCTAAACATCAGATACCCAGATTTCCAGGTTACAAAAACAGTCGTGATTTCAGAAAGTGAAAATAGACATTATCTATATATCAACCTGTATAAAATCATTTGCTATATTCTAAATGCTGTGTTCTCTAGGCTATATTTTATTTGCTGTTGTCTATGTGCTATATTCTTCATAGCATGGCAAACAGCAAACACTAAATTATTTTAAGGTTGAAAAATTTTGCTGCTAAGTTTCATCTCCAAGAAAAAAAAAAAAGAGAGACAGCATTGCTGAGAACATTTTACTATTGAATCATTTGAACATCTGGAGGCACAAATGTCATTTCAAAACCAAAAACAAGATAGAAGGGAAACCAAAACAAAACACTTCCTACCAAGTCTAAATGCTGTAAATGATGAACAATCCCTCAACTGTTGGTGCCATGTTTGGACGCAAACCCGGACAGTGGAGCAATGTTTCGAGTTACCAACTCACCCTGCACAAACACGGGTGATACAAACATCGACCTTTCTAGACTTGTGTGCAGAGCCCCTTAACTTTAGGGACCAAGTTGAAAGGAAATGTTCTTTTTGTGTATGTATGTCCCCACCAAGGTGTGGAGCCACCTGTGCCCTGCTTGGAGAAGTCCTGTGGTGGTCTCTGGGCGGTTGTGGTCCTGTCCCAAGTGGGTGAGGATGCTGTCCCAGGTGGGTGCAGTGGTGTCCTGGGTGAGTGCAGGTGTTGTCCCTGGTGAGTGCAGATGCTGTCCCAAGTGGGTGCAGGTGCTGTCCCTAGTGAGTGCAGGTGCTGTCCCTAGTGAGTGCAGATGCTGTCCTGGGTGGATGCAGATGCTGTCCCCGGGTGGGCGCAGATGCTGTCCCAGGTGAGTGCAGATGTCGTACTGGGTGGGTGCAATTATGTCCCGAGTGGGTGCGGTTGTGTCCGAGGTGGGTGCAGGTGC
>NW_009737474.1:16561-44080 GCF_000703405.1 Apaloderma vittatum | reverse complement strand
CGGAGCTGCGGGCCCGGCGCCAAGGGCCGAGGAGGCAGCCCTGGCACCCTCTGGGCAATTTCCTGGCAGTGAAGCGAGCCGCGGCTGTAGCCGAGTTACTTAAAAGGGCAGTTCTATTTGTTAATGTGGCTTTTTCACCTTAGGAACCAATCTCGTAACTGGGATACAATAAATTTCAATCATGGCGGTAGAAAGTGGCAGTAGAAAGATGTTAATGAAATGCAATTTTATAACCACTCACGTGTTTTTATGTGGATTCCTAAGATGATTCTGCTGAAGTAGTAACATCGCTGGAATAATCACAAGATCTCCAGGAAAAAGAAAATCATAAATAGTTTGCAAATAGTTTATTATAATCCTTTATTGGAGCCTGACGGTTAGCTGCTTGACCTTCGGTAGAAGCCATGTAGATGGAAATTACGCTTTGAAGCATTTAAAGCCTTGCAGTAAAATGAGAGGACTCCCCTAGAGGATGTGGAAACTGAAACAGAATGGAAAGCAGAGAAATGGGGCTTTCAGAAAGGATTGGGGGTAAGGTCTGGCCTGTGAGAAAATGATAGAAAGGAATTTTCTTCCTCATGAGCTGTGTCTGTGGAAGGAGAAGGAGGACATTTGTCGTATGAAGCAGCCATCTGTGAAACACAAAGCAGAGCTGAAGGAAAGTGTAGGAGCTCCATCCTGGGTTGGGATTGTGTTAGAGTTTAGCGCTGCTCCAGCCAGGGGTAGCACAGGCTCACATTTCACCTTGGCCCCGTGAAACTGATGGCTTTTCTTTTGGCAAAACCAAAGCATGCAGTATGGCTGGCTTGCTGTTAGGTGGTAGGGAGCTGGCTTTGCTGCTGGGAAGTGTGATTTCCTTTTCCCTTATCACTTGGAGCAGCACTCGTGTCCAAATTTACTGTGCAACATATGGGAATGCTAAGGTGGTCAAGATCTTGGAAGGCTGTTGTGAAACATACCTTGGCATAAAAATATTGCTCAGTTGTTTGTTTACCGTGTCTTATCAACTCGAACTATTAAGTACTTTGGTTTGTTTGTTATTCTCTTTATATCACAAGTACCTCTTACAGTGATTTGCCTTCATATTCTTTCATTTAATAAATCATTTTAAGAACAATCTTGCTTCCATACTGAAAGGAGAAGTCATTGCCTGGTGCCATTGTGTGTACCTGCGGAAGTGTTCTTCTGTCTTCGGCATGATGCATTTTGTACAGTACGGACCTGCAGCTGCTGCGGCTCAGTGCCTGCACGGACACCTGCTTGAGTGAATGAAGTTGGGAACGTGGTGTCATGAAGATCTTGGCCTCACTGGAGGTAGATTGTGTCTTTCTCCATCCTTTGGATTCAGGCTTATGAGATGTGCATTATCTGGCTTTTTTAAAAGGAAATTGCAAGTGACTTTTCTTGGGAATATTCCTTTAAGAATTATTTTGTATAATATTTAAGTGAGGAAGCCAAAGTTACATTCTGTATTGTAAAGCACAGTCCGGTGGTGGTTTTATAGCAGGAGCAAAATTACGGAAGCAAAACTACTTCGTGTCTAGTAGCAGGAAGAACTGTAAGTAAAGGACAGACACTACTGTTTACAAATGAGAGAAAACAAAAAAGGTCAGCAAAACAAGGAGCAAACTTCTGTCTAGGATGAAGAAAGGACATAAAGCAGTATTCTAAAATAAAAAGTGTGAACTGTGCTGCTGCAGTAGCCTTAAAATACAATGGGCAACATTCAGCAGGCGGCTAGAGCCAAGGTGTGCTTCTTCCTAATTCTCCCCAACACCTTCACTCCTCTTGACAGTCTTGAAAATGCTCTTCAGAGACAGAAACGCTCACAGCAAGCTGTACGAGCTGCACGTGGCAGTGGCATCTCTTCGCACAGCTGCCCCAGGTTAAAAGAAGTTCCTTGTGAGCACTCCTTCCACCTGTGGAGAGCAACTGAAAAGGCTCCAGGTCTGTCCTAAGCCTGAGTGTAGTGGCAGATTTATCACAGTCCGAGTTACCCTGATTTAAAGTGGGACTTTTCTTAGGCTTTATCATCTCAGCACCTGTGACTAATCTCTGTATTAGTTGTGCCAGGAGTCTAATGGATCTGATTTACCTCTTCTTTAAATGTGGTATAAATTGGGAGTCACTGTGGGAAGACATAAAGGACTCCACATAAAAAAAACTTATCCTCGTTTAGATAAGATAGACAGGTATGTGAAGAAACATGGATATTTTTAAAAGTATTGCGAAGAATGTTTTGATACAGTTTTGTGAAATATATTTAACTGTGCAGTATGTAATGGTTAGTGTCGCTGTGATGATTGCACTCGTCCTGACAGTGTGTCTTTTTACAAAAGCAGGCGGAAAATATCAGTGAATGAACAGTCAACTCTACCGCTGGCTCAGTAACTCAATCTGGGTTACTGACCTGTGGTGTGGGAACCCCCTCTTGCCCTCACGGGTGTGCACTACTGCCTCACAGGAGGGACTTAATGTGGTGGGTTTTTTTCCAAAACTGATCTATTTCAGGGCCTATCACTTGAATTAGAAGCTAGTTTATCACCTTTAAAAATCCAGTCCAAGATCCAATCTTTTGAGGAAGTTTCAACATGTATGTTTTTGCAAAAGATCCAGCATCCTGGGAGCCTTGTGAGTGCATAAATGCTGTGAAGTTAGCTCTGACCAAGTTAAAAAAGAAAGTGCAGGTAGCCAGTCATGTTGAGAAAGCTGTTTTCAGTGTGATGAGACAGGTGGAGGTGAAACCAGAACTCTGTCATCTGACCTGGCTACCCACAAACGTGGCATGTGCTGCACTTCGGATCATGTCGCTGTTCAGTTTAGCAAAATTTGGACAATTGTAGCAAGCTGGTGTTCAGTAGAGGTGGAGCTGAATTGCTACACTTGAAAAAGAATGTAGCACGAAAGAAAGCTGCGTTTGTGTGTACTAAGCACAGAAATGCTCGTGGAGGCAAGAAGCTTTAGCCTTCAGGTAGCGGCCCTAACTTTCATGAGTTTTAAGATAGGGAGGTTCCACTGATATTCAGAGTGAAAGGCTGCTTGCCAAAGACTCGTCTTTCACCTTTCTTTTTCTTGTTTTCCCAGCTGCGGCGCTGGCTGGCAGAGAGAAGAGGACGGCAGTAACGGCGTGGGTCGCTGAGGAGCTTTCGGTCGAAGGCGCTGGGGGCGATGCCGGGCTGGCCCGCCTGGTGGCAAACTGCCTTCGCGGGAGGAGCCTGCCCCTTCGGGAGGTTTGGGAACAATGAACTTGCTCACTGGGGTTGCAGACTGTAATCTCATCTCTGTGCATTTTCAAGTTTTCAGGGACCTGTCCATCCCTCTCGAATAGCAATGTTTCCTCCATCAGATACTCTTTTGACAAACGCGGAGTCCGTGCTGCAAGAGATAGTGCCTGTGTCTGAAACTTCACAGAGTTTCTAGGGGGTTCTTCATCTTCTCCCTGTAGTCCTGGGACTGCAGAAATCAATATTCTGCCATCTGTAAATCCTTTGTTCCCCTTTTCACCAGGGCTTTATCAGCTTTGTAAGGGAGGGAGGGAGGGGGGGAAGAGGGCGTTGAGAGAGCCATTGTCCCTTCTCCGGGGAATGATCTGGAAGTACTATGCAAATCTTCATTTGAAGACCCTGGGAACTGGGGGAGGGCTTTAGCTGCGAGCTCAGTAGGAGGGGAGCTCTGCATCCCTGCTCATGCACTCCTGCCCAGTGCAAGGGGCTGGGAGGAATTGTTTTGAACTGGCAGAAGAGACGTTTTGCGCTTTGTGCACTTCTGTGAGACTTTGTCCTCCTTATGTCTCCTGCTTTGTGCCTTTCTCTACCTGCTACTTCTAAGTGTTCACGTGAGAGTTGGGCAGGGGAGAGATCTAAGAGCTGCCATGAGCAGTGATGAAGGCAGAATGGCATGGGGGGCAGCACCCCTTACGCCTCGCACCCCAGAGGCTCCCGGCGGGCAGGGGTGCAGCTCCAGGGGTGCTGGCACACGTACAGCCCGACTGCTGGCGTTAGCACAGAGCACGGGCTGCCGCCTCTGTACGCTAATGGTTTGTCTGGTCAGGAGTTAGTGGAGTAAAATAAGTTTGCAGTTCTCAAACTGGTATGTTGCAGCTAGGTCTTAAAAAACCTCCTCTTACTAGGGCAGACTCATAGACCAGTAGCTGCTTTATGAAACCCTGTAGCTGTGCTGGCACTGCTCGGAGCTCTCTGCCACCTGGTTTGTGTTAGGGCAGGGTCACACTAACGGCCAGGAAGCTGTGAACGGTCCTGTGAACGGTCCTGGAAGCTGTGTAGGGTCCTCCTTAGGCCTCAAGGAAGGGGGAATACCTTGCCTGCATAGACACAGGGGTGAACTGGACAGCGGGGGAGGGAGAGCACCGATTCATATCTTGGCATTTTTGTGTTTATAAGCTACTGTAAAGGCAGTCGTAGTCTTTTTGATTTTCTGGCCTTCATTTTCATTGCATCAGCCTCATTGTTTATTTTTCAAACTTTAAGAGATTCTGTGTTCCAACAAACTTAAAAATTATTTTCAAACAGTGACAGCCCTGGAAAATGCAACACTATTTTCTCTCTCCTGGACTGCTGAGATGCAGCAGCCTTTTAAAAATCAGTCAAAGCCAGAGAAACACATGCTATGAGACCTGATTTTCTGTCATGTCCCACGTTATACCCGAAGCAATGCGAAACATCGCATACACAATTGAGTCTAAATCTGCTCTTCTTCTTTTTTTTAACCTGTAACTCCAGAGTGATGCAGCCGACTTGGGTGAACATCCCTTGAAAGTGTGCTGGCTGGAAACTGGCCTGGACATGCCCTCTCGCTCCTGTAAGTGCTCCCACTACCTGTGTACAATCCATGTAGATGCTTTTCTGAGCGCACTGTTTGCATGCGGGCTGGTGTATGAATGCACATTCTTCTCACCCGCGCTTCACATATACTTGCAAACACACACACATTCTCAAGTGCACAAGTCCATTCCCTTTTTCTCATATACATTTGGGCACATACACAGACCTTTTTGAAAGCTCCTGTTTTCAGAAAGGTTTTATTTATAGGTCCTGCCTGGTTGTGAATGTGAAAGGGAGAAAGCCCCTCAGAGGGTTCCTTTCATGTGTAAATCAGCCTAGGCTCAGAGCATTGGGGTCACTGAGAGGAGGATTTCACTCTTAATTACTTAGAGAGAAAGCAGGCAGGGGACCTTCTAAAACTAATAGGGTTGTTCTCTGCTGGGGAAAGCTGCTCGAGACGCCGAGGTTTCTCTTGCATCAGACTTTGGGCTCTAATTCACAGGCCTCTTCTGCCAGTAGCAGGAGCTGGTGACTATGTGGCACTTGGAACAAACTGTTCAGCTTCCAAACCAGCTTACTTATTAAAGATGGTTATGTTCTGATAATTGGGTATTCTTTGGAGACCAGTGGAAGAACTGACCTAGTTTGCTTTATTTTTATGCTGCTTTTATTGAAGAATTACGTTAATCTGTGCTACGTATATCTGTGACTCCATCAGAGCACATCAGTATTCTTCCAAACATTTGCAAAGTAGAAAAATGATATTGACTAGAGATTAATTCAGTGAACAAGGCTCTGAACTTGGAATTAAAACAGCACTGAAATCCCAGTTCAGCCACAAAATGCCTTTGTGACCTTAGCTGTGAAATGGTATAATCTTCTCTCTAGAATGTGGCTGTTAAGAACAAAAGTCAATATGGATTGTGATATTCTTGGTAATAAGGCTGTGAATGCCAAGGTAAATGTGGGTGATGAACATGTCTGAAGAGATGTGTTTTTTTCCTGGAATGCAATGCAAGTGTGGGATTCCCGTGCTGAAGTAGCGTTGTCACCTTTCATCCATCGACACAAAACTTGAGTCTGGAAATCTGTTGTGGAGATGGGAACACGCCAGTCACAAGCCACTCCTCTACAGGAACCGCAGGAAACGCTAACGCGAAGTGCAGTTGCGAAGTGCAGCTGTCAGCAGTTGCAGGGAAGAGATCTGTGTAGTGAAGTGCATGTGCACGCCCCAACAAGTATATTCTTTGAGTTGACTTGGTTGAATTTACATCCTCTCATCTGTACCTCCTTTTCATATGGTCTCTGCTTTTCTGAGTAGGAAATAAATGCTTCAAGGGCTGAACATTCCCAGCCTGTGCACAGACATCCCGTGGGAGCCCTGAGATGGGATTCTTGAAGCTGCACTAGTTCAGCTTGCCTGGGAAGGCAGAGGTTTTAGTCTCGGAGCACCTGTTTGCGGAAGCTCGCAGTAGTGGCAGGGCCCGTCAGCAGATGAGGTCAGCAGTCTGGGGTGCCTGCAGAGGTCACAGAGAGATGAATGGGTCATTTCTCTTGCAAATGAAGAGCTGCAGCCTGGAGCAGCCTTAGCAGAGCCCAGCATGTGGGTCCAGGCTGTTCCTTTTATGAGCTGATGGAAATGAGGCCCAAAAGGACTTCCCTGATGGAGTTCTGTCACAGCCTTTGTTAGCTTTGCCTCCTGCAGCATACACTGGGCATAGAATATGGATTGGGGGGTTATCCTGGCTACCAGCACAGTCAAGAGGATGAAGGTTTTATGGCTGTTTAGAAAACCCAAGGCTGCAGGTTATCCTTATTGCAGTTTCACAAAGGAAAACTTGCTTTAAGACTTAGAACATGTTTCTTTCTGCTTTAGCACTCTTTTTCACCCAACTTATAGCAAAATGAATAAATCCAAGGGCTGCTTTAAAATAATGCACATAACTGCGTAACAGGGATTAAAAAGCCTGTATTCTGTTCTTCATTGTAGTGGTAAACTGTCTGTTACTTTGACAAAGCCCTGTGAATGCCTTATGCCTCACTTTTCCTGTAAAACACTGAAGAATAGTAGTATATTCCTTTTTCTAAAACATTTTGAGGATTTGGGGTAAAAAGTGCTTTGTATGTGCAAAATGGTTGTTTTAGTATCATTGTCTGTCAATTGCATTTTTTCGTCTACTTTTTATGCAACAATGTTGCTTTCTTCAAATTGATTAGTTGATTTAGAATTAAATTTATGTCACATAAACAATGTTAATTCTGTCTGGCCATTTGCTCTTTTGCTTCTTTGCAGACCACCAGGGAACTTCTTTTGCTCTGACATTGTTGTGGGAGGTGGAGACACCTCGAGGAGAAGGTCGAAACAGACAACAGCGGCTACAGCCAGTAACATCTATGGCTTAAGAAAATCAGGCCTCAGTACAGGTTTGCGTGTGATCTGTGTGTGCCATCTTTCCTGTGTATAGGTATTTAAAATAAGGCAGGACATGGAAATAACTGTTACCCTCATAGGAGCTCTGCCATCAGCTTCACATTATGTCTCTTCACAGCCTCGGAGTCGGACAGGGTGGTTGTGTTAAGGCGAACACAACTAAGGTTGGGGTAACTGTGCTCACTGTTGTAATGTTACAGCCGTGACGAGCAGCTAGAAGTTAGAACAGTCCTGGGACTGGGAGCCCTTGCACTAAAGAGGAAAATGAACCTAGGTTTAGATTTTGTTTTTCAACCTCTGCTATGTGTGAGGGATTATGGTTTTTTATAGCTTTTATCTCCATTTTCCTTTAGAAACCTCCAGAGGACTGTCCACCCTTCAAATCCGTTTTGATGTGTTTTAAATGCTTACTATGGAGCACTGCTGCTCTCAGTAGGTTGCAGAAATAGGACATAAAATCATAACATGTCTTGGGAGGGGCAAGCATGTTTTTTATTTCCTAGAAGTATCAGTCACGTTTTATACCACTTTGTGTAAGAAGAGCTGCAAGAGAAGATGAATGTTTCTGAGGGCTCGGGGACAGTTTCATGTTTGGGGTAAGGCTGAGGTTAGCCGTGGAGCCTGTGTCCAGGCAGTAATTCAACAGCTGACATGGGCACACAGTAATGCAGTCTCTGAAAATCGCAGGAGCCTGCTGAGTTATTGTGAGCTGAAGGAGCTTTTCTGTTTGTGGGCGCATAGGTCTGCCTCCCTCGCATTGTGCAGACATAACTGAGACATAAAGAAGGCTGGCAAATTGCAGAACAGTGATGGAAGGGGGAGACAGGGCTGAAGAAGAAAAGTTAAGAGTTTGTAGACAAAGGGCTGGAGCCTAGTTGTGAATTCCTAGCAGGTAGTTGGTCTTTAAATGAAAGCATTTATCAAGTAACATACTGGTTTAATGTGAGAATTGGATAGATATTTGCAAAGGTTTTTGCACACTATTTGCAATGTGATTACAGAAGATGATAACAGAGAGAAAGTTTTACTTTCTATAAAGCTGTGTATTTGTTCATGTACCTAAACTATATAGGGCAGGCAGTATAGATAACATCATATAAAGTAAGACGCAGATGACACTAGGGGGTATGGGCATATAAAGTCCCCACAGGTTATGACTGATCCTAAAGCAGGCATATAACGTAATTCGCTTCTGGTAATACCCCATGATACCCTGAGCATCACTGTTGGATTATCCAGAGCCTTGCACCAACCCTGCTTTGCTGCCCCTGGCTCATAATCTATATTGCCTGTCCCACAAACCAGCTCCTGTTTTACCTGGGCAGTGCGTCCTGCTCAGCATCGCCAGTACAAGTAATGCCTTTGTATCACCCTGCATTATCTCCTTTCATTGCACTGGGCCCTCACTGTCTTGTAGTTGCTTGGCGATACTCAGCAGTGGCTGCGATCAGACTGCGTGTCTGTCCCGTTCCCATCACTGAACTGAAGGAACGGATGTGTTCCACAGCGCGCAGCCAGCGGCTCCTCTCTGGTCAGTCTGTTACCCCTTCTTGTGCCTGTCAGGACTCTGTTAGGGAATGCAACAGGCTCTGCCTGGCAGGTTGGTAGGCAGCCCCCTACATTCCCCGCAGTGTCCTGACACAGCTTTAGCTGATGCACAGGGTTGTAATGTTTTGAGACTGGTCCCTCGTTTTAGATTTTTTTTTTTTTTTCAAATTTCAAAAGCCCCTTCTGGCACCTTGAACCATTCCTGTGCTGGAGGCTTGTGAATTAATTGCCAAAGACTCACAAGTTGCTGATAGATGCGTGCAGAAACTAGCTACACAATTGGCCATTCCTGTAAATCATTGGACTCTTCATAAATTTCATTCTGGGCTTTTCCTTAAAAGCCCTCTCCCAAACTGGACACAAGACAATGGACACCAGCAGGCACAGCTCCCAGTGACAAGGATATTGTCACATTTCCAAAAGCCTGGTGGGAGGAGCAGACATTAGGTCTGAATTCATCCTGGCAGGGAAATTCGGCTGAGTGAGATGGAAAAGAAGGTCAGAGGCAGCTCCAAGGAAACGGCTTTAGTTTAAAATGTTTCATTAGAGTTTTCACACTGGAAATATAAAGTATGGGAATACAATTGCTTGGCAGAGGTGCCACATTTAGTAACAGTCCTGTATAGATTCAGTACTCTATACAAAAGGAGACAAAATACATCCCTGGCCATCTCAGCAAAATTACAGGTCTCTCTTGTAACTGTGACTTTTTCTCCAGAATAGCTTACATAACCTGAAGGAGTTTTTTTAATCAATATTGATAAAAGATGTTCTTTTTCCAGTAGACCATTGCTCTCTGCTGTAGTCACAGAGCCTTTGCAGGGCAGACTAGCTTTATCTAAGCAGTGTATCAGTGTCAGTCCAGCTGGAAACACTACTGGGATGCTCATCTCACATTGTTTCCCTTCCCCTCTGCTTCTTTTCCAAAGGGTTAGTCTTCCTCCTGTTGATCTGACAGGCTCCTTTTTTGAAGACGGTTCTTACCTGCCACTTGAGCTTTGTCACCTCAGGATGTTTTACATCTTCATGCAGACAGGGTTGCGTGTTTGGTCTGACACACACACCTGCAAGATCTAGCCATTACACTTTTGGTAAATGTCACCAGTGAGGAAGCAGGAATTGGGATGCCAGCATGTCTCATCTGCTTTCTTCTTTTGGGACACAGCTTGACCAAAGAACTGAGCAGCTGAAACTTCACAATGGAGTAGTGATGTGGATGGATTTTTTTTTATGGGAAGCTGGGACTATGTTTACTTTTTTTTTTTCCTGTTTTAAGTTACAGGTGAAAAACTTGGAGGAGATTTGTCATTACACCCCAGTGGCAGTTTTAAATTTACTCTGACTTAGAAGTGTTTCCCAACAGACTGGCAAGACAAAAGCACAGGTAACAGTGCTGTGCCAAGGTCATTCCTGACTAGACCCTGAAACACCTGAAGTACGGATTGTCAATCTTTCACACTTCCAACTCCAGCTGCATGTTTGTACCAGATTCTTTTGCCAGCACTTCAGATAATTTTTATGTTCTTCCCTGACCGTGCTGGGCAGCATGTCCTCAGGGCCCTGGGTGCACCAGCTGACTCTGCAACCTCTTCCCACTGTCCTGCAGGTTTGGCTGCCTGTGTTCGAGGTCCTCCCTGATATGGTGGAGTATAACCAGGGATCAGAGTGCTGTGAAAAGAGCTGAGAGAAGCCTGTTGGAGCCTCCCCACTTCCCTTGGGAGCCACGGCACAGAGCAGCCCTTGTCCTCATGTTTCATCTGGAGTGGGCTCGTAGCGGTGCCTGTGCCTTGCTGATCCTGACCCTGACTTGCTGACTTGGCTTTCCGGCTTCGTCTCAGACCTGGCTCATCCCTCTTGGCTGGTCTGACGGTCACTGGGCTAAATGTGGTCCCTGTCACCAGACGTGCTCTGCTCTTCTTGCTTGGTCACCGTGGCACGGTGCCCTTTTACACTGAGGTCATGTCCCCGCCGGCAGCACGGTCAGTCTGGCTCATCTTCTCCTCCTGCCCCCCAAGCTCCTCTGCAGCTGCTGCCCTGCCCTGCTCCTGGCACTGACAGCAGCCTTTGGGGCACAGCATCTCCCTCTGACTGAGAAGTTCAGAGAGTAAATGGGCAGCGATATGAGAGGTGTCGTGGCATCATGCTGATTTATGGCTACAACAAATAAAGAAGATGTGACGTTAGCTTTGCCTCCCCTCGTTTCCAACTTCCAAACAGACAAATCGAAAATCGGGTCTACTGGCAGGAGCTCGGACAGCCAAGAAAACAGCCGGCAGGAGGAGCTCTCTAGACATTTCGCTGCATCATTTTCGAACAGTCATAGCTGCATGTTTCAAGGGCATCGCTTCAGATCTACTTTCTTGGGACTTTCTTGCAGATAAACCACCAGCAGCAGGACAGAGGCAACTTCGTGGTGTTGCGGTGGAGCAGCTCCAGTGTTTTGTTTGTTTTGTGGCTTGGTTGGGTTTTTTTTGGGTTGGTTTGGTTTTTTTTGAGACTTCTCAGGTTCCTCGTCTCACCATGATGCCTTTCTCTGCTGTTGTTTCAGAAGCTTAAGGTGTTCCTGCAGATTTTGGTTACTCTTTCTGGTCCCTGGAAGGGGCCAAATGTTTTATGTCTCCAGAAAGCTAGTGTAAGTTTTTATGGACAGCTTCCTAACCACAGAGTGGTGCTTGACTTTGCATAGAAAGATCTGGATTCCTCATGACCTCTGAGGGGACTTGTAAGAAAAGAGCTCTGAAATATATCAGTACCACTCTGAATATTGGCCTGACAAAAGTTATTCAAGTAGTTCTACCTCCCTGTATGCTGCTCATCTTTTTCTACTGAGAAGCAGGCACAAAGGACTATAGTCACCCTTGCACAGCACACTTTTCTCATCAGTTAGGTGCAAGGTATCAACCTGCTTCTCAAGGCCCATCCTGCAGCCCTAAATTGCATGGGCCCCATGGCCTGGCCTCTAAAGAAGAATTTAAAAGCCTTTTAAAAAGAATTAAGATTTTATTTTTTTTAACGTGTTGGTGAATTCTTTACTTTTGTAAGTCTAGCCCTCATTTAGTTATCTAAATGAGAACTAGGTACCTTCTGATTTTGAATGTTGTTATAATAATTATTTTGAATCTGAGTGTGCCAGAAACTATTCTAATGCATATCAGTATAAATTAAGTCAATAGAGATTCTTCAAATTTATCCTGGTGTTCAAGAGAATGGAATTCATGCGCTTCAATTTACAGCTTATTAAGTGATCAGAATTAATGAACTCGCAACAACCTTTTCTGTTCTTGTTTACACGTTTTCTTCTTATTCACTCATAATGTACATGATTTAGAAAAAGCAGAGGGTTGAAAAGGCACTGTGTGGGTCAGATATGTCCCATGGAGCACAGCATTGTGCTTCAGCCTTTAATCATATTTGCAAAGCTGCTGTGTAGAAATGGCACCTTCTAACTCAGTTGATGCACAGAAACCCAGCTCAGTTTTCAGAACCCTCTCTGTATTCTGAAAGCTAGATAAATATTTGTACTGAGGAACAGGGAAGGTTTTCTTCAGTCACTGGAGTTTAATAGATGCAAAACAATTCCTTCTTTTTTTTTTTCTTTTTTTTAATCCCGAGTGTAATTTTTTGGTTCAGTCTGGAGGTTGGGAATCATGCAAACAATCAGATCCACGTTTCTTTTTATTCTGAGATTTGGAAGTTCCTTGGGATGTCACCAAGGAAACCTCACAGAAACTGTCTTTTTCCCCAAGACCGACTAAAGGTTATCCCACTGTGGTTCATTCAGTTCAAGGTTGGAATGTCGAAAGGTTCGCTTTGATTTTTATAATGTTTAAGGCTAAACTTGAGAGGCTGCATGCTCATCTGGATGTCATTTCTCTTGGACTTCATGGAACAGGACAACTTCTAGCTGCTCCATGTGATCAATTGCAAAGATTTCAGAGACTTCCTGATATTACCAGGAGAGATAATACCACTAATCTGTGAAAATACCTGGAAATCAAAAAGGGAAAAATAGGGGAGCAGCAGTAATTTAGATACTGCTGCATTTGGGTGATAGCACTCACATACCTTTATCTCATTTCTGTCTATCAGTCCAGAAAAGTAATCATGTGAGCACACTGAAAGATCTGTCACCAGATAAATACAGGGCTTGCATGCAACCTCTGCAGAACTGGAGGAGAATGAAGGTCTGAAGTTAGGAGGAAAAAGGATGGGGGACACACAACAACCCCGATATGAGGGAGTTGAGGGTACTCTGCTACAGCAGTAGTGTAGGTGTGCACAGAAACCTCGATAATGACATTTAGAGGACCCATTTATGTAGGCAAAGGAGGTAGATGGGGCATTATAATGGGATCGTAGGAGAGAATTAAATTCCCCAAAGAGGAAAATGGGATCACAGCAACCCATATATGGCTTACCTGGGGGCACGCACATGCCCCAGGCATTGGAGGGGGTGCCGACAGATTTGGAAAGGGAGCACTTGTGCAGGGAGGGAGTGCGGAAGCTTATGGAGTAAATCCCTGTATAAGAGAGCAAAATCTTCAAAGGAATGGCTGCAGATAGTGAACTGCCCTTAAGAAATGAGAAATAGAGGGCAGGCGAGTCATCTTGCACTGAGCAGCTATGCTGACAGAGCTGCTGAGAGCGAGGGGGGCCGAGGCAGCAAATGGGAAAGGTTGTTTCAAACCATGTGGGCTGGTTCTGGCCGATGTATGAGTTGCTGAAAACCAGAGAAACTGGTTAGTAACTCGGGCAGGCTTAGAGTGGAGCCCAGGGCTGGAGAGAGCTTCCAGCAGAGCCACACAAGCAGCTCACAGTGAACGGAGTGCCTGCAGAATTGCTGGAACTGCCTGCCTGGCTGCTCCTCTCCCTGCTGGTGCAAAGGTGGGGCACCTCAGGGCTCTGGGCAGCCCCTCGGTGTCAAAGTACTGTGCAGAGGCACAGTCTCTGGAAGCTAATGTATGTCAAACTCCTTGTTCTTTTTACCTCATTTTGCTTATGTACTTGCATATCAGTGTTAAAAGATGAGAGAAACCCTCGGAAGAAAGAGTAGTGAAGTGATGCTGGACTCTTGAGAATTTGTAAAAACAGGAGGAGGGAACCCGTGGTTGCATTTGAGGAAGGAAGAGCATGCAGGATTCACAGGACTCAGCTTTAAGTACAGCTGAAGTAAAATTCCGATTGAAAAACAACGGTGTCTCAATACAATTTCAAGTACTGCTCCATTTGCTGATTTTGTTAGTTTTTTTCTTCTTCCCTTCTTAGTGCTGAGTGTTCAAACCCACAAGGCAGTAACTTAATGATGCTGCTAGTATTTCCAAGTTCTGTTTCTTTAAGAGCTTTGTAAAACTTGTCACAGTACCCCAATAAGGCTCTTTGTGCTGAGTTATCTAATCCAAAGTAGTTTGTATCAGATTTATGTTCTGGCAGCTCTGCGATAAACTTGGACTCTACCACACTGCAAACACAAAAGATTACTTAAAGTTGTTGTTATTGAATTTGAAGGACTCTCTTGTTTCACAGAGTCTGCATCCTCGTACCAGGATTGTGATCTGCAATGGCTCTGCACTTCATACATTTACTAATTTAGGCAGCCTGGTATGAAGACACTTCCACCAGTGATGATTTAATATTTTGGTAGATTTAACCTGTTATTTGTGTTAAAATTGTGCATGCCAGAAAAAAACCACAGCAGAAGATGTAAACCATTGGATAATTCAGACAGGTGTGGTACTTTGACCAACGGGTGCTTGAGATGTAAATGTTACATTTTCCCTCTCTCGCATTAAGTCCTCTTACACTTGACGCCTCAGTTCATAAGGCTTCTCTGAAACCCTGGATCAACCTCATGAAGTTGCTACAAAAAGACGCTCATGCAGAAAACTGTCAGACTCTCAATTCACCTGGAGTGAGGCCTTGCACACTTGAGCCTGAAAACATAAAAGACAGAAACTATGATGTCAGTCACCCCTCAACACAAAGATTATAGGTGCAACCAGAGGAGGAACTAATCACAAAATCTGTCTGATCTGAAATCAGGCAGAACTCTGGAAACAGCTCTTGAATGCCCAAGGCCAGAGATGTCTCATCCTGGGGATAGTTCTCCTGTTATCCAGTGCTCTAAAGCTTATTCTATCTTTATGGAAAGAGAGATTACTGACATCCATTTTAGAAGTTTGAATGTTTTATTTGTTTTTTTGTTAGAATGAATCTACATCTACCTGAACGAAGAGTAGTTTTTCTTACTATAACTCCAGGAGAAAAAGATATTTATGATCTCCGCACTTCCAAGTGAGAAGTACCGTTGGGGTTGCAACTACCAGTGACTGCCATCACTAATAGTACAATGGTCTGTACTGTCTAACTGCCCCTGGAGCAAAAGATGAGTTTAATCATTAATGAATTCATTTTTAAATTACTTGTCTTGAAAAGGTTATGTATTACCTGTGTGGGACCATGCAACCTGGTCTTTATATTGTTTCTGTACTCATGACCATTGCTGTTTTGCATGTTCGTTGTCTGGTTTTGCTGACATTTGCAAAGCATTCCTGGAATTTGGGAGTTTTCTTCCAGTGTTATATCCCAAACACATGACTCTAGCTCAGTGAGACTTTGGTGGAGGGTCACTCTGCATTGCTCTAAGACCTGTTGGAAGTCCAGGCATGCAAAGGCAGCAGCTGAACAGGGCAGGGACAGGCAGAGGACACAGTGAACTTCTCAGCTGGCTTCTTGTTTCCAGCCCCATGCTTTGTACTGTTGTGTTCTGCTGGGAGAATCCTTCAGTTCTTCTTCCCTTTGGATCTTTACTGCTAGCAGATGGAAATGCAGCTCAACTTTCAAAAACTCTGAATAATTTACTAAGAACAAAATTGTTGGGTCTGAGAGCTGGTTGCTTCTCTCACTTTTTCTCCTTTTCTCTCGGCAAACTGCTTTTCAGAGGCAGAGTTTCTAATTACAGGTCAGGGAGGCAGGTTTAATCACACAGCAGAGCCCTTGATGCAGCATTAGAGAGTGTTATTTATACACCTGAATTAATAGGGATGCAGCATTTCAGTTGAGAAGAATACGGTGGTTTTCAATTTCACTCTTTTTATGTGAAACAAACCACATCAGATTCACCGGGCTCTTTGACCTAAATTATTGGGATTCTGAGTAGCTAACAAGGAACTGCTGTGCAGAGCTAGAGCAAAAAGAAGCAAGAATAGACGTGAACTGCTCACATAGCAGGAACACAACAGAAGCAGGATGTATCAGAAAAAGCCGGGAGGGGATAGAAGGAGGAAGCTACTGGGAAAACTGAACGGGATAAAAATACACACATGCAGCTGTCTATTCCAAGGAAGACTTTTGGAGGGTCGTAGCATCCCCAGAAAC
This sequence comes from Apaloderma vittatum, assembly GCF_000703405.1. Lineage (NCBI taxonomy): Eukaryota > Metazoa > Chordata > Aves > Trogoniformes > Trogonidae > Apaloderma > Apaloderma vittatum. The sequence goes on along the minus strand of NW_009737474.1, from coordinate 27,946 downwards.
TGAAGGGCAGTGTATTGGCACACACTCAGATACCTCAAAATATTGTTGTTCTTTTAAGGCCGAGAATAGGAGAGATGGAGATGAAACCTGAAGCGTGTGAGGGGTCCCTTGCACTCTGTGCTGCAGGGAATGGGATCCCTGCACTGTCAGCACTTGGAGTCACTGTCAGCGTTTACTGGAGGTATTGGTTCTGTAGCACTGAAAAGAAGTGGAGAGTCCTAGACAGGATTGTTCCTGCAGTGTTGTGAGCCCCAGTGTGACTTGTTACAGCAGTACAGAGATTATTATTTTTTTTTTCTGTTTTGGATATGAAATTCACAATCCCTATGGACTTTGATCCAGTTTTATCTCTGTCTCTAACTTGAGTAGTTTGGCTTCATTTTGGTTTTTGCTTGGCTGCTTGGAAAATCTGTGAATATTTCTATGAGCTTTCTGGAATTTCTCAGGGTTAAAAAATGGGAGACCTGTGTGTATACATCTGATTCTCTGGGTTATGGAATGCACTGAGTCGGCTGAGATCCTCATGTCTGGAGTGATCGTTCGGGCTCTGTGATCGGTTTGTGTATGTCCCAGCAGTAGATGTGTTGGGCCACGTGGTGAGAAAGGGCCCCAACACCAGGCTATTCCTTCCAGCAGCAGTTCTCCGGGTTGTGGTTCATGGGCAAGACACCTCTCCCACAGTGTGCCCAGGCACCTGCAGAGTCATGAAGCTCACCATGACCTGCCAGAACAACATATCTGCCATGTGAAAATCCCAAAGTGACAGAGAGAGAGGGTTGCTATGCTTCAAAATAGCTAAAATGCAGGTATGGAGCCATGTGGGTATGGAGCAATGCATAGCAGCCAGGATACCGGGTCTTATGCTCAGTACGTGAGACTTGGCATGGCCTTGAGCAACTAGAAGCTGTATTTTGCTGAGAGTGGTAGATTTCTAGAAGCTATACTCAGCAGTCTCTAAGAGACAGATGAATGCAATACAGTCAGTACCTATATGATATATTACTTAAGGAAAAAAGGTTATCTGCTTTTGTAAATTTACTTTCAATCCCAAGATAATTTTTTGTTTTGTTTAGTATACCTAGACTGTGAACCTTGTTCTCGTGTATGTCTGCAATTCATTACCATGGTGCCGGAGCAGGATGTGCAGGGAATAGAGACTGATTCACCCGGGACCGACCATCACGGAGCTCTGGACATTGCATCTGGCTGGCTGGGTCTGCAGCAGGGTGTCAGAGTCCAAAACCGGGTTGCAAGCTGGATGGAAACTCAGCTGCAGAAAAGAGGTCACAAGACTGCGAAAGCAAGCAAAAGAGAAGTCTTCAGTGGAGAAAGATGGAAAACGTTGCTCCCCGGGACGCCTGGCTGTGCTTCCTAGGCTTTGCTTTGCCAACAGGAGGTTTTCTATCAGGCTGCAAGGGGGGAAGATGTGAGGTCTGTGTGCGCTCTCCCTGTGACATCCCTGTTATTACTGTCACATGCAGGTGGCTGACACCCACCGTGACAGAGGGTTTGGTGTTGTGCTGTACCAGACAACTTGGGGGTGTGATAGTCAGGCTGCCCTTCCTGTGGGAGGAGATTTAGTGAGCGCTGTTGCTTTTTGGTATGTATGTGGTTTTCTCTTCCAAAAATAGCCACCTGTTGAAGTGGGAGGATTTCAGAGAGGGGAGAGGATTAGCGGTGGTGACATGGATGGTCATATTTCAGGGCAAACACCTGTAAATCAGTCTAAGCCTGTAAGTAGCAACGTATTAAACTGAGTTCACCTCAGCAGCACTCCGTGTCTGTTCAGAAATGCTGGAGCCAGCCACCCAGCCCTTGGAGTACGGCTGGTGATACGCACTCAGCCTTTTCCCATCTTCTGTACCAGTGCAAATGGAACAACTGTGGATGTTTACAGTTGACAAAACACATTAAAGAGGTGATGACATCTTTTTAATATTTTTTCTGCATTTCTACTTGTATCTTACCCCATTTCTGACCCTTCTTGGAGCTCTGAAATGCTTCTCTGTTTTGTTTTTAGGGGCTTTTTGTTAGAGAAATTCTTTGAAACCTTAGAAATGTTAGATCAACTCTTCAAGTGCTGTCCCTTCTGTTCAGCAGAGGGGCTGCTAGCAGGGATGTGTTGCCTGATTTTCTGGAAGTGAAGCACACAGCTATTCTAACACCCTATGCCCTTTCCAACCTGCAGATGTGCAGAGAAATCAAGGTATCAACTCGAATCCTCTGTTATTGATTGCCACTGGCTTCTCATAAAGGGCTTTGCCATGTGGAAATTCTGAATGCACTGCTGCAAACGTCCATTTAATGAACTTTGCATAACAAAGTGTTAGGAAAACATTTCTTACAGACACATCGCTTAACCACAAAGTATTAGTGATTGTTAAGTTACTTTGTGAACAAACACTCTGTACCTGTGACATAGTGGTGAAAATGTTATAGGGTCATGGAGCCCAATCCACTTATCTCATCAACATCCACAGTGATTCCTGACATTACAGTATTTTTGTGCTTGAGTTCCGCTATTCCATTATCCTGGTTTTCTAAAAAAATAGTATCAACCTCACCAAGGCTCTGAGACATGAGAAATCTATGTCTAATTCATGCATGCAACTGAGATTGCATAAGGAAAGCTTCTTATATTTTCTGATATTTAATTTTTCTGTTGGTCGCTCTCCCTTTTATGTAACTTGTATGTGTGTATATATATGACTTTTATATAACTTACTTTATATAACTTATAAGGTGAATATTGCTGTGAAAGAAGATCCAGTCATTTCAAATGCTAGGTTTTAATAGTAGTTTATAAGTTTTCTTCCTTTTTAAAGGAAGCTAGCAAAATTTCATCATTCTTACTAGCTTGTCACCACATTTTCTTTGTTACAGTAGTAGATACTTCAGAGAAATAAGATAATGTACAATAGTCACTTGATTTTTCACCTGTAAGGGAATTTTCTTCTGTACCTGAGGCAGCACGTGAGCAGGTCCCAGGGGTCTAATAAACCACTGATTCCAACAGGACCACATCCTTCCTTCATGCTAAGAATATGCTCAAGTGGTCTGCTGATCTCAGACTGCAGGTTTGATCTGTTAAATCTGTTAATTTACCTCCTATTTCATGTAGTTGGCTGTTCCAATTAATGGTCTAAATGTCTCTTTCTGTCACTTGACTACGAATATGAGGGTGCCTAACTGGGCACTGTTCGGAGCAGAGCAGTGCCCTCAGGTCTGCTGGAGACAGGTGGGCTACGTTTGATACCTGCGTGAGACAGGCTGCAGGACTGGACACACTTCTGAGTGCTCAGCTGCCCCTTCTCTCTGCTGTGTTTGTTTTCTTGAAGAGACAAGCCTGGCTCACTTGATCATGGCAGTTGAGATCTTCACCAAATTATGAAATACTGTATTTTCTCAGATGTTCTCATGACCCTGCAGACATTGCAGGTGATCTCTGCCTCAGGCTGGCTGCTGTCTCTGACCACTCTCTCCCAGGCATGTTGTAAACAAGGAAGAGTGGTTGTTTTCTTATAGAAACATTAAGATTTGAAAAGACCTGTAAGATCACCAAGTCCAGCCATCAGCCCAACACCACATAACTTCCAGAGTGATTTCTGATATTACAGTATTTTTGTGCCTGGGTACCATTATTCCATTATCTTTTGTGCCTCTGAGATGCTGCATTCATCACTTCAGGATTGTGCTGATAGACACTTTCCTTGCTGAAACACATCACCCTGGTTTCCTTCCAAGAATTACGGGTGTTCATTTCTTGAGAAACTTTTGTTAATTGTAGTATAAGCAGTTTGGGGGGAGGGGAATAATCAACTGCATCAGAAAGAAGATCCAGTTCTGCATGTACAGAACAACAAAGATCTTGCTGTGGCAAAACCCTCTTCCCAAATTTTCTTGAGTGCTTTTGGGGAAGACTGCACCTCTATGGGAGGCACAGTTGGCCTGGGCGACTTTCTGGCATACAGCTGTCGATAAAAAATGCAGTCTGTGCCATTGCCTGAGTAAAGAACATTTCATTTTCTAGTAGGCATAAAGAGTTGCCAGTGTCATTGAAATTGTGTAGCTCTGAATAGTTGCTGTAAATTTTATCTGGGCAATATCCCCAATTGTGTTAGATATAATTACATTCAAAGTTCTTTTTAATCATTTATTTGGAACATGTCCCAAGATTCTGCAGTTTTGGATTGGGACAGAAATTGAATTATTTATTATCAATTAGAGGTTGTCAGAGCCTTTGACACCACGTTGAGCTGGCATTGTTTAGTATCTGTATTAATGATCGTATAGATAAAAGCATGAAATTATTGGTTAGAAAGCTTTTATTCTAGGCTGAGAAGGCTAGTTTGCATACTTGGCTGGATGCTTCCCTACGCTCACTGTCATTATGGCTCTGTTTAATCAAGTCAACGTTGCCTGTGGAATCACTTGCCCATAAATTGATGAATTGAGTGTAAGAATAATTCCCCCTAGATGGAACCCAGTTGTGACTTCCCTTGCCATCCCAGCCCAGCACATTTAGACTCTTCTGCTTTGGCTGTGGTCTGCTATAGACACTGGAACAATCTTTGTCACATCTGTTCTTTTCTTACGAGAGCAATTTGTTGATGGCTGTTGGTGCTATGGTAATGCTGGATGCTGAGCTTTTGTTCTCCCAGGTGAGGGGATGGAGATGATAACCTCACAGGTGTTCTTGAGCTCTCTTCACAGCTCTCTTCTGCATCCTTCTCTCATCAGTGTGGGTCTTAAAAATGATTTTTCGTATTGCATTTTGGCACTTTGCAAGAAAACTCAGTTTAAGAGGGAGATCACACAACAGAAGACTGCCGAGGGTAATCCCAGGAAGTCAGAGGAAAGGAGAAGATGCCACTTGTCTCCTCGAGTGGCAAAGGAGTGGCTGAGGAGAAAGGATGCTCAAGTGACATTATCCCATCTCCGTGTCTTCTGAATCTGGCTGTTGCCAGCATTAGTATAGCCTTAGTGAGAGAAAGAGGAAAAAAAACTTCTGAGAACACACTTGCACAATTTTTTGTAGCAAATACATATTTTTTCTGCCTGCAGTCTGAGCTGCTGAAAGCAGTGTGCATTGGCCCGACATAGAGAATGCTCCAGAATTTTACAAGATAAGATTTAAACAAGGTTATAAGTTACATTGGAGATCCAGGGAGAGAACAGGAAGTTCTCATATGATAGATATAATAATTTATGTTATAACTCCCTCCCCAGTTCTGTTCTCCATCTGAGTCAGTTTCCCTCATACCAATCTTACGTGAATTCCAGTATCATTTCTTGAGATTTATGTAAATTTCTCAGTGGTGTTCCTCATCTGTTAGGGTTTTTCTTCTGATTTTTTTTTTTTTTTTGCTCCACATGCACTTATCAAAAGCAGGGTTGTTCATTGTTCACAAGGAAATTATCACACACACCACTTTTCCAGTTATTTCATTACAGCAAAGGAAACTGGAGCTAGAGAAAGACAGAGGTTCTTGCTTTACTGAGAAATGTTTAGATTTCAAAAGTTTTTTCATTCCAGAGTTAATCACAAATTTTCTTACAAAATGAAACTCTGAAAACATTGTTTTGTTTTTATCAGAGCAGTTTCTCTGTCTTTAAAGTGAAGGAAAAAAAATTACATAGCTTTATGTAACTTTTTATATAATTGTGTATTTTTTCTTTGAAAAGCTTTTCTCAACAATGTCCAATACACTGAAAATGCCAAAATAAGCCTTTTTGACATTATTGAAATACCTCATTTACTTTGTTGAAATCACCATGTTTTGAAAAACAGTTGGGTTTCAGCAAACATATTTTTCCTGTAGCATTCCTCCACACACAAACACTCATTATCTAAACAAATATTTTAATACTATGTAACTCTCATGCTTTTGAAATTGATGCCTGTATGGTAAGAAGTACCTCTTCCAGTGAGCTCATTTGAAAAAGCCGAAGCTGCCTGTATCCAACCTCTCAGGCTCAGTACTGACTTCCACAAAGGAAAGTATGCAACTGGAATTCCTGGAGCAGACCTCTCAAAGTATGTGCTTTGTATCAAAGATGCTACTTCTGAAAAAAAAAAAACCAGCAAAACCCCCAACAACAAAACAAAGCCGAAGCCAACCAAAACCCAGCCCGTAACAACAAATCAACATAAATAAACGCACTTCTGTTATAAATCAGCTTTTGTCTTGACTTGCAGAAGGTGCAATGGCCCGTTCATCCGCTCAAATCCTTCTGCTTAAGGAAAAAATAAAGAAAAGTGGAAATGGAGAATCGAGCCGCGGTTGCTCTGCGAGCAACTTTTCCTCCCCAGCCTGGCCGTGATGTTTGATTCTCAACCTCCGTCTTCAGAAGCTGACAAGCAGCAGCAACTCTCAACTGAGGCAGACCTGGGAAATGACTAATTAAACGGTGATTGCAGGATTGCTTCCTGACCTGGGTATCAGACCACAAGGGTGAAGCTTCATAAAGATAGAGTGAACGCAGGAAGCAGTCCTGCATATTTCCACAATAGGGGCATTATGGAGACATGCCCCGGAGGCTGCTGGAGACCTCTGAATGGATCGTGATACCATCGGGGGAATGGAGTACCTGCTAGTTCAAAGCAAGCCTGAATGCAGGTTTTAATCCCTTCTGACAATTGTTGAGGGGAAATGGCCTTTCCTCTGACCTTATCGTTGTAAACAACAACTAGTCATCAGGTTTGTCCTGCTAAGGGAATAGTCAAGGTCTATGCAAGGATTTTACTTCAGACTTTTTTTCTTCTCTGATTACAATGGTTTAATTCTCTAGACCTGAAATGCATTCTCACCCCTTAATATACTGGCTTCAGGTACATTCTTTGTTAATTATTGAGTCCCTACAGCCAGGTCTGGTTCAAATTAGCTTCTCCGAGCTGTGGGCAAACATCCCGTGACTGGTTTCGGTGCTCTGCCCTGTGGTTCCTTCTGTGATGGGTGTTGTGAGATGCCTTTTCAACACACCAGTATCCCCAGAACTGGGTGTGAGACAAGCAGACAAACTCTTCTAGAATGACAGAGTATCACTAAGAGCTAATTCCAGGTGGCCAACAGGCAGGATGGAGGACTGGCTGCTGAGCACCATTGGTGTGTCAGTTTTAATAAGACAGAAGGATGCATACGCTTCTGGAATTGCAGCAGTGGGTGGATTTAACTCTGTGCATTCATATGGCTTTCAGTGCTAAGACAATACAGATGACAGAGGAAATGAGACAGTGGCTTTTGCTGCTCCTGGAGTGAGAGCCAACTGTCTGTAACCAGCAGGAGAGAGCGACAATGCAGGAAAGGGCTGACCTGCTGTACTGACAGAGTTTCAGGGTGATGAAATCCACATTCTCCCAGATCTGTGCTGGACTCTACCACTGCCAGGTCCCCAGCGCTGAGAAGCACATTGTGGTGCTGCCCGCCTGTAACATCCCCTTCCAAGTTACTGCTCATCAGGTGCTAAGTGGTGTAACAGAGATCAGCTGTCAGAGCCTTTCTAAAAGGGCATTTGCAGAGCTCTGTGCCTGGTTATAGACCTTGGCAGGAGGTTACTGGTGGCTTTGTGTGAATGGCTTTTTAATTCCAGTGGAGGTTATGGCTGGCACGCACGTGTCTGCTCTTTGGTCTCCTTCACTAAGCCAGATAGCAAGCTAGAAGATATTTCTCCCTTGTACCACACAGTGTGGCTGATCGCTGCAAAATGAGGGATGGGCTGAGAAGTCCGTGTGTCTGAGCTTTCTGCAAGTCACAGCTTTTTTTACTGGAGCAAAGAAACTTCCTCCCCTAGGTAAAGACAATGAATGGCAAATATCTTCTGTTATCTTGGTTGACCCAACTTTACATGTGCTTCTCTAGTTTGTAAGGGTACTTACTACATGCTTTGACAGTAGTAATATGGTGTTTTTTCAGTAGGCTGAAGTTTACTATAAATAGGTCCATATTTCTAGCAAAAAAACTATAAGGATCTGCAAATGAGGAAAGATTAAAAGCCAGTTTCCCTGGTTTTGTAGGAATGTTTGAGTGGGCTGTGGCAGGCTAAGGGGAGACTGGTGGATTTTTATAGACAGGGCGGTTGTTGTCCGCAATTATGTACTACCTGTGGTAAGTTTGGGCCATGTTTTGTGTAACAAATCTTTGAGCAAAGGGAAAAACCTGGACACTGCGGGGAGCAATCTCTGGACACTGCTTACGTCCTCTGCTAAGCGAATGGTCAAGGTCAGGGTTTCAAGTAGGGAGAAGTAAGCAGGGTTGGGTCTGCCCTGTGCTTTGTCTCCGGCACCTGTATGTGCTGTGGCCATGGATGGACTGCACCCAGGGGATGGGTTTCTCTGACTTTCATTAGGGATCTACGGCTGTGGGTGGAAGAGGATGTTATCTGTAGTCCGTCCTGTAACAACGTGAACTTGTTTTGCTCGGCCCACACCAAAATGAGTTGGGATCACTTTGCTTCTAGTTTTGGTCAGAAAATAACTATATGAGGTTGTGGCCCACGTGTGCCAGTGAGACTAACACATGAGTAAGTGGGGAGGATCTCAAGAAGCTCCAACGTGACATGCCTGAAAAGATTTCGCTTCCTTCCACCCTGGGGGTTGATCCTTGTGGCAAAGTCACATAATTTGGCTGCTTGGAGATCTGGTCACTGGGTACCGTGCGTGCTCTATACCCTGCAGGACACGAGCAGATCAGGGGGGCAGTGCCACCACCCCAGTTGCTCCGTGTGCGCTTTCTGAGTCATCTATGTGCTGTCTGCATCAGGGCTGTGTTGTCAGAAGACTGAAAGGAAGGATATTAGAGGAAGTATTCCCCTTTCAGTTGGGATTAATACAGCATTTCCTGAAAGAAATGCTCTCTTTCCACCCCACCCCTTCTCCCCTCCGAGATTTACTTGTTTATATATTTGCAGGTGGTAGCTATTTTCCTTGTTGTAGTATTACCTGTGCTAAGGAGACCCATAAAAAGCTCAAGCATTCATTGATTCAGAAGCGGGAGACATTTCAACAGTGATAAAATGCTGCTTCTCCCCCAGTTATGGAGTATCTATTATGACTTCTCTTCCCAGCCTGAGGTTGCTTTTAAGACTTTTTGAATCATTTCCTCCACTTTATAGAGCTATAACAAAGGATGGGTGGCTGGATCACTGTGCCAACTTTACCTGAGTAAAAGGGGCCACAGAGAGGCTGAAAGGGTGCCTGTCAGCAGGCTGCTAATTGCATGTGTCCATCAGCAGGTTGTCCTTCTACCAAAGGATGTTATCTTGAGATGAATCCGTAGGCAGCACAGAAGGATCTTGTTGAGAGGCAGACCAGGGAGCTATAGAGTGCTGCTAAGTACCAGGATGGTGTCTTCGCAGCAGGTGCAAGAGTGAAGGAAGAGCACTAGCTGTGTGAGAACTGCTTTGCTTAGCAGTGATCGTGTTAAAGGGAGTACACTTTGCTTTTCTTTCTCATAAGGGACCACTTGTGTTGCGTTTTGCACTGCTCCTCAACATTTCTGGAAGCGTGCAGTAACTGATTAGCATTCTGTGATGTTTGGTTTGTGGTGAGCGAATGTTGCTCTTCCTGCGTATTTTGTCCCGTGTATGTTACGCTGTGACACTTCAGGTGCAGTTTGTAAAGAACAATCTTCGTTTCAGAGCTTAGTGAATGCTGTAATAAACTGTCTTAGCAGTCTTGATACCTGAAATTTATTTATTTATTTTTCTGTATAGGAGCAGCACGTTTTGCTGCTCTGCACAACACAAGCTGTGGAAGCGTCTAAATATGTTTGTACAGTTCAAATGTTCCTTGTGGCCTATCTTGAAAGCTCCTCACTGAGGCCAGGGAAAAGGGCAGTTGCTTAAAGATATTCGCACGTGGCTAGACTTCTTTTCTGATCTGCTGAGAAATAATCACAATCACTTCCAGATTGTTTGGCTCAAAGAAAGAGCCACCAATGCTGACAAGGTCTCATTCTCAATGTGGTATATATTGTAATTAGGATGTATATTGCCATCAGCACCCTGAGACCCCAGGAGAACATGAGCTGAGGATTTTGCTTGTCTGCCCTTACTGAGTGCATGTGAGAGTCTCATGAATATTTCTGAAGCAGGTCAAATACTTGCCATCGCAAATCATGAGGCCTTAATGAAAGCAATCCTTTGAGCAGGAGTGAAAGTGGATTTCTCCTTCCTTGCAAGAAGGCTAAAGGAGTGCTGGAATAATTTTGAAGCAGTAGGTAATGCCTGTGGAGTGAGTTTTCACTCTGAAGTTGGGGAAGTGAGGCCCCTGATCTTCATTCAGCTACAAGCTGGCACTTAGCACATGTCTGGGAGCAGTGGAATAGCCAGCCAGGACTCTGGGATGACAGTGATAGACTCGATATGGAAATCAAGGTGCTTCCCAAAAGCAAGTTTGCTGATTATATGGCAGCAAATGACTTGGTGTTAAGGTGTCATGGAGTATGGTAGAATCCCCTTTTTTAGTAATTGTTGTTGGTGTTATTAATTATTATTATTATTTAGAGAGAATCTACATTGTTAAATGAATGCCTCACAAACATCATTACCCAGCAAAACGTCACACGTGACACTGTTGGGAGGTGGGGCAAAGAGGAACTGAGGCAGCGTGTCACCCCCTTGATGCCTCCAGAGTGAGGCAGAGGAAGTCCCGACACTGCTGGAATTCAGCTTTCATGCAAAATAGGATCCTCTTTAACCTGACCAGGCAACAGGGGCGTGTCTGAACCCTCAAAGGAGAGGGCTGGGTGGAGGTGCAGGGTGTGAAGTGCAATTCAGATGGGTTGACATCAGGAGCTGGTAAGACTGCACATCCTTACTGCTTTGGAGCTATCTGGTCCAATATCAGCCTCACTGACTGGGAAACAGGACTGCTTAGGAGACGAGAGGTTTAGCCCTGAGCTCAGTGTCAGTCCCAGGAATAGAAACAGGTATTTGCAGAAGAACTTGCTGTCTGCCTGGAGAGCCTGGAACATCTGGCCATGAGAGCTGAGAGACCTGTATCTAGCCATTTGTGTCTTTGGCTGCTGGAAGTGGGCAGAGATTTTCCTGTGCTGTTGAGCCAGGGCTACATCTGTGATTAGGACCAAGTTTCATTTTATTTCCTTGAGCTCACGCTGCCGTTCATTGACTTGTGTTGCTGGAGCTCCCTTTCATGGTTTCGTTATGTTCTGAACCTAATTGTGACTGAGATCTCAAACATTACCATGTTCATAAGTAAAGTTCCCTTCTCCTAAGGCATATGCAGGAGGACCGTCCCCTCTTCCTGTACTCATGGTGCCCAGGGGGCTGGAGCTGAGCTTCTGCAGCCCTGGCTATTTGGGGCTGGAGTTGTTTACAGCGGAGGAAACCTGCATTTTGGTGGTGGTGTGGGGGAGGCAGGGGGCG
>NW_009737474.1:10315-16527 GCF_000703405.1 Apaloderma vittatum | reverse complement strand
CTAAATCAACGTAGACTTTTTTTTTTTTTTTTTTTTTTTTTTAAAGAGGCAGAATAATCTCTGCTCTGGCCTCAGTGCAGGAACGCCTATCCCCAAACTCTTTCTCCTCTCGGTTTGCTTGTTGCTGCCTTAGAGCCAGGGAGGACCTTTTCTGTAAACTCCTGCACAGAGGAGGCCTGTTGCTGTGAACTCTTGCATGGTAATTAGAGGAAACAACTTTGGGCTCCCACCACTGGTTACGCAACAGGGCTGGATCTGGTCGCTGTTTGTCACCACTCAGTGGTGTTTCTGTCCTGAAACCCCTCCTTTGCCGCCATCCCCCTCGGGGGAGCCACTTTGCAGGTTGCAGGAGTTTCTGTCCCACAGTCAGCTCCCAGGTAAATCCCATCTGCCTGGGACCTATTGAGGGAAATCGTAGCCCCTCAGCAGAAACGGTCCAAGTTTCCAAGGCAACTCTTCTCTAACCCTATTTTGAACGCTGCCTCGTTCCCATAGAAAGTTGCCCGTTAGTCTCGTCAGCAGCTGCTGCGGGGTGCACGCCACCTCCAGAGAAGTTGTCCTTCGCTGGGCTCTTTATTCCCGTAATGAGCAGCCAGGAGGGTGCGGGTGCCATGTGCTGCTCTGCGCTACTGGATCCCCCGGGCAGGGCACCGCATCCAGCCTGGGAGCTGCTTTTGGGCAGGAGAGGGGGTGGCTGTACCCTCCTACCTTTCCAGGGAGAAAGAGGTGTTTGGGGCTCCTGGGAGGTGTGTGGAGTGGGAGGCTCAAGCACAGATGGGGCTGCTCTTGTTTTTTTTTGGCGAGCGGGAAGGTGACAAGTGAAGAAAAAGGACACGAGGTTTTATTTAATTAGAAAAACCAAACTCCCTAAAACTAGCCTCCGAAGGGCCTCCGTTGTCATCAGCTGCACAAAGAGCTGTGACAAATGAAAGGAACTGAGCAGAGAAAAGGCTGCTTTCTCTTTGTGTCTCTTTCCCAGCTTCTGTTTGCTTTGCTGTCTCCCTTGCTCCCATTGATCAGGCATGTGGAAACATTCCTCCTCCTGCGCTCCCATTGTGGCCGCCTGGTTGCCAGGCTGCCGTTGGCTTGAATAACTTCACTAAGCCAGGCCTCTCCAAAACCATGCCATCCGGCGCGCTGGATGCAGAGCCAGACGCTGCCCTCCCATCCTCCTCCTCTCCCTCCCCCTCCCCAGCAGCGCAGGGGCGCAGTGAAAAAATGCACCAAAGAACAAGGGAGGTAATGCGGAGCCCCAGCTGGCCTGACGCGGGGGAGAAGCGCGAGCTCGCCCTAAGAAAATTGGGACAGCCAGGAGGGGACAATGGCCAGCTGGGGCTGCTGCCTTAAAAAGAAGGTGGGTGGTGGTGGTGAGGACTGCTAGCCCAAAGTTTCTGAGCAGAGGCGACAAAAAGGCATGTTTCCAGGGGACACGAGCTAGTGAGGTAAACCCCAGCCTTGCTTCCCGTGCAGGGGAGAGGTGGTGAGGACAAAACAGGAGGCAACAGGCAGCCAGCTGTGACTGGGAGCAATTCGTAGCCAGCTCTCGCTGGCTGTGCCACAAACATGTCCCTTCAGCAAACAGGGCACCTTGGCCCAAGCTCACCACTGACTTGGGCAGCACCTCTTGTTTTGGTGGCATTGCACCAGCTGCTGCTGAAGGTGACTCTGGTGCAGGTGATTGTTCTGGTACAGACTGTGGCTGCACTTGTGGGGAGAGCACAGGGGCAGGCTGGGGGGCTGTACCCTCAGGACTTGTTCCTGGGATTAACTTGCGTGTTAATTAACTACAGTGTCTAGTGCTGAAGACACTGTACTTGAGCAGAAGTCGGTGGCCCAGGGACCTTGGGCACTTGTGCTGTCCTAGCAGAGGGGCTGGCTCCCAGCTGAACCTGCCCGCAGCTCTGCTGCCTCCAGCCGTTATTATACTGGATAGGAATCTGACCTATTGTCCCTAATGCTACTCTTCAGCAGTGAAATAGCAGTAGGCAATCTGTGCTTTCAGATCTGCTTCTTGACTTAGCACAGCCAGGGCTGGATCCTCAGCTGGTGTAAAGCAGCCCTGGCCCAACAGCTCCCAGTGTCACCCGTGACCCCCCTTTCGTCTTCACCCCACTGGCAGCTGTGGTCCCACACTCTGGATCAGAGGATCTGTGTGACCATGGGCTGAGGCTGTGGCCAGGCAGACGGTCCCCTCCGGGTGCTGGGTGGCCCGAGGTCTGTCTGCGGGGGTGGTCCTTACATCCCAGGAGATGGAGAGAGATGTCCTGGGGTAGCTGGAGCCTGAGCGAGGAGGCTGGGTTTGCTCTGCAGAGGGGTCCTGGGTTTGTACTGGATTTGAACTGGTTTGAAGGGCAGGGACTGCTGAGCTCAGGTGATTAACATAACAATCCCGGGGCTCTGCCTTCATCCTGCGGCTAAATCCTGGTTTGCTCAATCCAATTTCCAGCCTCTGCCCTTTCTTTAGCAGGCTAATTACACCGGCAGGACAGTGGAAATGACCTTCTTAAAGCCACAGTGCCCCTCATCTACTTACCTGTCAAAACACAGGACACAGAGCGCTGACACCATTCAGAGAAACATCATGTTTAGGTACAACGGGCAAACGTATTGAAGTAGCAGAGCACTCCTCTGAAGTTGACCGTGGTAACTTGTGTGGTGTTTATCAGTAGCAATGTGCATTTGTAAAGATCTTTCTAAGCAGGGTCTGGTGGCTAGCGGAGCCGTGGAGGTGTGGGTTTGTGCAAATTTAAGCAACAGTAAGTGTGCAATATTACACTAATAAATGTGCCAGTTATTACCGTCTCACACAGGAACCTGTGAGGGCACTGAGCTGGAAAGCTTCTGCAGTGCTGGCTCCTCTCATTAGTCATCCTAGCCTCATTCTGTCTCTGTAATGAGAGGTGCCCGGCTCTAGTGCAGCTCTGTCCTCCTCCTGCACAAAGTTGGATGCGACCTTTGGGCCCAGAGAACCTGCGAATGCTCTGATGTCTGGTCCTGCAGCAACTACAGCCCTGGCATGGGCTGGGGCAGGAGCCTGTCGTGGGGCTGCCACTTCAGATGAAGAAGCACAGAAAGCTGCAAGGTGTCTCGCTGCCAGGCAAGCTTCTCAAAACCTTGGGCTACACATGGGATGCTGATGTGGCTGTTGACAGAGCAAAGAAAGGGTGGGGGCTCTCAAAGTCCTTGCGAGAGCTTGTCCACTGGAGCAAAAATAGATGATTTCCAGAGAGCGCAGAGAACATTTCTGTACTAACATTCTGACCAGCTCTCTGAAGACCTGTGCTATCGGTGGTCTTCATACTATAATTCTCGTCAGCAGCCACATAAATCTGCCCCTCCACAGAAGATAACAAAAAATAAAAGCTTGTGCCTCACTGGTAGCTTCGTACAGGACATATCTGTTGTGATCCTGTTGAAATTGGCAGTGATACTTCTGTTAGGGCTGAATTACTTGGTTAGGGCTGACTTTTGCTTGGAATTGTCTTCGTTTGTATGATGTTAGTACTTGCAGAAAATCTGGTTACAAGATGACCTGGAAGGTGAAGCCAGTCTAATTGGTGGAGCAGCCATAGCTAAACTTCATCTGGAGCCAGAAGGATTCTTTTGTGCTCTCTCCTGCTTGGAAAAGAGGAAATGTGGTGAGCATCTTGAGGTTTAATGTAATGAAACAGGTCAGGAATAAAATTAACTGGATAGCTGATACAGATGTGTCAGTCACACTTTGCCCCAAAACCGCTGCTGATTGTCAAGATAGCCATTCCGTCAGGCGCTGAGAAGAGGTAGCAAAACAATTTTCAATTCATGGCAGTCTTAAAGAGACCCGCTGCACACAGAAAATCTGATGCTGTGATAACTGACACTGTTTGTGACAGACAAATCTGTGGCTTGTGTATTGAAGCAGTTCAGAAGTGCCTGCTGTCGCATACCAAGAGGCTGTGGAAATGGTACTTGCTAGGAAAAACGTTGCAAGAGGATCCCAACCAAAGGCATCTACAGAAAGCCATAGGAGAATGACAAGATATTTGAGCGTACTGAGAGTTTTGTATTTGTTGGGTTTTTAAAATTATTTTTCTTTTCAAAACCACAAATGGCATTTGGTCTGATCCTATTGGAAGCTACAAAATAGGGGAATGTTGAGAAACAAGGTGGTATCAGGAAAACCGCTACACCAGCACTGAAGTATAAAGAGAAATTGAACGTATCTGAGAGAGAAGGAAGCAGTAACAGGAAAGGCTGCTACTAGACAACTGCTGGGAGGGAGCAAGTGCATTCAGGGCAACAAGTCTAGGATAAATATAAGGAACAATTTTGGAGGCATGACCTTGCCCATCCTTGCCACGACAGCCTTTTCCTACATTATGTTACTGCGAAGATAGTCACAGGAGTTGCTTCGTCTCTAACACCGAATGCGGGACCATAGGAAACGGTGCAATCTGCGTAGTCCTTTGCAGAGTGAGGTGGCTTTCTGGCAAGGCAGGGTTCTTGTTTAGAACTATGCACGATAAGATGGACTCACAAATTTTACTGAAGATGAAGAGCAGCTGCTTGCTTCAGTGAGTCAGATTCCATTTGAAATCTGTGGATTAATTAAAACCAATAAGATCAAAAATTCAATAAATCTGTCTGCAATGTGTGTGCTACCTGTAATGCAGGTGCACTGTGAGTAGAGGCAAACTGAAGCACACAAGAAACATTGCTTAAGAGGGGAAAAAAAAAATGTATCTCCAATACGATTTGTGGGGCTTTTTTTTGTGTCTCCCCTGGAAGGCTCGTGTAGGAAGTCTCCTTTGTTGTAGGACAGCCCTGCTGCTCCTTTAGGACAGGGCTCTCGTGGGTTGTCCCTGAGCAAGCAGCGACAATAGGCAGCTTGGCAGAGTCAGAATTTAGACTTTGCAGTATTAAAGATCAAGGCAAGTAGTGTTCGCTCTTCTCTGTGTGTGGTTAAATGCTTTCTGTGTAGCTGGTGCCAGGCACTGTCGTGGCCCGCTGCTCTCGAATGCCTTTGCCAGGTGGAGACCACGTCTGCTTTTGGTTGAGCTAAGGACCAAATGAGACTTCTGTGTCACTTCTAAATGATGCTTAGGCTCCTATTTCAGGGAGGGGGTTTGGAAAACTGGATCTGATGATGCTTTCAATGGGTAAATTCACTGTTGTTTTTTTGTTGTGTTTTTTTTTTTCCCTGTGCCCTGAAATACATGAATATCCCATGTGTATGGGAGAGCTACCCCATACGACAGCTGTGTCAGTGGAGCATCTTGTGTTTCCTTCAGGTTTCACACTGCAATAAGTGACTCAGATCAAACAGTCCCTTAGAGAGAAGCCACCATGGGAATGCTATTTTCAGCATCCCACACTGTCCTCGAAGAGAAATCAGAGACCTTCCATTTGAGTCCATAATCGGTTGCAGTGCCCCTGTTTCAGGGGAGATTAGTGCTGTGGTGTCTCTAAGTGGAGATTGTGTAGTCTAATTTTGTAATGAAAAATTGTAGTAAAACAGTAGGCAATGCTTCCTGCAAAGAATATCTGCTGTGTATGGCTTTATACAGGATAAACTGTCTGTCTTAAATATAGAAGCAGTGTTCTTCCATCAGGAACACTAAAAGAAAATGCATTTGAGTTGATGCCTGTTGGCAGCGTGCTTGGTATGTCATTCACTTACCTATACGAATTCCAAATGTAATAAGTAAAACAACATTAATTCTTTTTCCTGTGATGCAGTGGACTGATGGAAATCATTACGTGTTTGAGAGACGTGCGTCCCACATCACAGTGTAGCAGTTGTCTGGCTTGCTGGTACCCAGGGTCCTTTTCGTAAGCTGGGCAGCGTGCTGTACCTCCTACAACGCCAACTGTGAAATCTCCTTAGCTCCTGTTTACTCCCTTTCTCTTTCACTCACAAGGACCTTGATTCAGCTACGTCTGCAGCAGACTCTTAGTAACAAAACTTCTGTCTGAAACGTGCTGTGTCTGGCAAAACAAGCAGCAGCTCTTGCAAGGTCCTTCCAAGCAGGTTTCTCTTGCTGCCGTTGCTCCCCACGTGGATGCACTCCGTGCCCATGCCAGGCTTTGCTTCCTTCCTTGTGGCGATTGACTGTTATTTTGGAGCATGGGCTCACAGAGCCAAGCTAGAGAATCTCCAAGGGAAGTTTTAAGTGTTCAATAAAAGAAGGAATGCAGGGAGTAAAAAAAGCCCCGACTCAAATAGCTTCATT
>NW_009737474.1:1977-10284 GCF_000703405.1 Apaloderma vittatum | reverse complement strand
CCCTTTGAGGTTCTCCTGCCTTCCCTGCCTGCGTGTGACCTCCCTCCTCTCCCAGCTAGCCTCTTTCTTTTTCCAGTCTTCCTCCTGCCCCTCACCCTCCTTGTTCATTGATCTCCCTTTAGGCTTTAGTAGTGACTCCCCCCCCCTACCCTTTCTCTCCCTCAGTTTTTCTGATTCTCTAACATAAGACAGTTGAATGAGGCCAGACTGGAAGCCAAAGCTGGGGTGAGAGGGAAGAGGCGTTAAGATTTAATGATATTGCCTCTTTAAGGAATCCCTAATTCCTAACACCCATCTCCTCCCCCACCTGAGAACCAATTAAAACTCAATGAATTCAAGTGGAGGCTTTTGTGCATCACATGTGCTTGACTAACAAAGCCTTCTCCATGCTGGAATAAAAGCTTCTATTCAGCAGCCAGTTTGTTCTAATTCAAATCACTTCCACTCCAGCATCCTCTCCTTCCTTGCTGCTCCTGAGTTCCCAGGCTGGCCTGCCTCCCGTGCAGCCCTGCCCAGAGCTCCGTGCTCCACCTTGCAGATCCCTACCTCGGTGGTGGTGGAACAGGTGACAGGAGTGACGTCTGTGCAGTTAACTGGGCCGTCCATGGTCCTTACGGCCCAGGAGCCTGCTGGGCTGGAGGGTGAGCCCACATCGTGTCCTACAGCAGGAGCTTCGGCCTTGGGAGCTGGCTCCCAAGGGGCTCTGCTGTGCCCTGGGGAAATGGATGGTCTGTGCAGTCTGCTGTGTGTAGACAGAAAATTACCTCGTCTACCGGCAGAGCTCAGCCTTCCTGGAAACCCTCTCCTTTTCTCTTTGCTGTAGGGGTTGTGCAGATGTGGTGACACCTAAAGTAGCAGGGGAGTCCAAAAACACACAAAGTCTAAACGAGTCCAAGTAGTTTGCACTTTCATCTCCCTCAGAGCATAAGTTGCACTACCTGGGAACCTGAGGGTAGCTTCTGTCCTCTAACATGCCTTGAAAATAAAAAAAAGGAGCTTGAATGAGGTCGTCTAGGGGATAGAATACATTTCATGCTATTCAGCTTCCAGTTATAAAAGCCTCACTTGAAAGCTTTGCAGCTGCAGATCTGGGTTTTGGGTGACTTTATGTAGGGAGGCAATTCTCTGCCCAGATGTTAGTCAGGTAATCTTCCTGGTGTAAGACAGGCTCTGCTCAGAGCTTCTGTCTGTCCTTTACTGAGCAGTGTTACCTGAGCTGTTAGCAAAGCTGTATGCATGACATTAACTGGGTTTTCTTTTCTCTGTGCCTGCAGCCTGCTATTTGTAGAGACGTTTTTGGAATGTTTTGCTCTTGTGAGAAATCTCTGGTAGCAGCAGGTTGAGTGCTCTGCTCTGATGGCAATGAGGTTTTTACTCCTTCTAGTCTCTCCTGGGAGCGAGCTCCAGCACTGTGGGCCAGCTGCCAAGCAAGCTATCTGCTCTGCTCCAGAGCTTGATTCTGCTACATGGCAGCTGCATCACTCCTGAACCATGTGGCTTTCTCAGGGAGTCACGAAGGAGGTACCCAGCTCCCAGGTAGCTGGGACCTGTCCTACAAAGAGCTCTGGCCATTTTAGATCAGCTCTTGGAGGCTTGTTTGATATTTGCTGAGGCACCAACAGTGAGAGGAGTGATTTGGGTTTACATGTAGTTAGGGACCTGTGGTATCTGACAACGGGGTTATTACATCTTGAGCTGATCCGAAAGTCTGTAGGGTTGGTAATTCTTTCTACCACGCTGCCTTGCAGCTGTCAAGCATGGCAGCGAACAAGCATTACCGCACATCAGGGTGTGCTGCAGTCTTCTAGTCAGCTTTTATGAGAGAGAGATTCGAACATCCCTTAGCGCTCCTGTTTCTTGCTATAGCTATGGTCTTTCACATCTGATCACCAACCCCACCAATCTGTGGCCAACATCTAGTGCTGAACGCGTTTTACTCTTCTCAAGAGTGTGCTTGAGTCTCTACTTGTCCATCTTATTTGTGTGTTCATAGATTTAGACATGGAACCCTCCTTTGCTGTCAAAAGATTTCTACTGTTTAGTAAATAGTCAGAAATTTTTCATTCAGCTTCTTTCCTGTAAGTGCAAGTTGGCGTTTTGTTGCAGTGATACGTGGAGTTTAAAAAGAATTGTGCTCTGCATAGGTTTCTCCTCAGCAAGCGCAGTCCTGTGTTTACATAAATGTAAAAGAGCAGGGCCTCTGAAAATATGCAAAATGCACTGTGCTCTCAGACTAACCCACAAATTGTAAAGAACGGTTCTTTAAGTGACAAGTTAATTTCAGGTAATGCTGTGTGGTATTGTGACAGTATAATCTCTGTCCATGAATATAGCGATGGAGGAGAAGATCAGATCAAAATGTGTTAGTCTGAAAAAACACTTCATTCCCTGTGAGTTAGAGAGTGCTTATTATTCGGAGGGAGTTAAAAAGTATTTCCCTTTACAGCTTTTGGATTATTTTCTGCAGAATGTTCTCTCTTAAGATCTCAAAGCGTATTTCTTTTTTTTTTTTAGGTAGGGAAGGAAAAAAAAACAGTTTTCAGGTAGGAAACCAGAATTTTCTTGGCCCAAAGTACCTGACCGATCTGTGACAAGAGGTAGGAGCAGCACCAACTTATAAGCTTTAAAGAGCTCGGTCTTCTTTCTCGAGCCTCCTGTGAAATGCAGCAACCATGTTGTGAACTCTTTCAGGTGGGGGCTGACAGTGCCGTTGTGCCTGTTCAGGGACTGGCACAGCTTAGTTGGTCCCTTTTTTTTTTTTTTGGTAACAAATATAGTTAATTGAAGGGAGCAGAAGATGTGAGCTCAGGCGGCTGTGGGCATAACAGCCCCTTCCTTCTGACGCAGCTGAGCTCTCCTTGTGTCGAACACTGACCTTCGTCTCTGGGGCTCTGCACTTCGGTCCTGTTTCTTGTTAGTGAAATGAGTGTGATGGTCTCAGACTTGCTAGTAAATGGTTTCTACTTCAAAACAAAGTGCAGTTAGTTTGGCAGCAGAGTCCCAGGTCTGACCTAAAACTAAATTACAGCTGACCCTGAGACAGTGAGGCCCCTCCAGGTCAGGGACAAGGGCATTGTCAGGACACCGGGAGCTTGCACTGTAATTAGCAGCAAAGGTATCAAATACCTCCGTTTCCAGCATTCCTGTTCTTAAAGCAACACAAGCATAAAATCCCCAAAATTTTCCTACTTCAGCTTCACTAAAAAACCCCACCATCTGCAAAAAACACAAAAGGGAAGTAAGGCTGAGCAAACTTCCATTGATTTGCATTTTCTCTGTTCTGCAGTAAATCCCTCCCCATCTTGCGCTGTTTCCCACAATCCCTTTTCCCCCAGCATCTGGGAATGAATTTACCAGACGCTGCATTGCTTTCAAGGCTCCAGAATGACCAACGAACTTGAGCACGTTTTGTCTGACTAACAGAAGTGTGTAAGAGGAGCTTTCCTGCTTCAAAAACTTCCTTGGCTCCAAGCTGCTCTCCCAGCAAGCATCTCTTCTATGCCCAGATTTCTTCAAACACCAGAGAGCTCTTTTAGATTTACCCTCCAAAATGTGATTTGCTTTAAATACACTTTGTCACAAGAACATGATAACTTTTGAGATAGGAAAACACTCATACTGGCTTTCTTGGTATCTAGTGGAGTGCCAGTAAACAGAGAACAGGGTGCTATAGCAGCTAAATACATAGATAAGGTATAGATTGTCTGAACATTGCACTTTCAACCTGGTCACCCTGGCCACTACGTATAAATAACTGCAGATCTTGGGTGCGCACCTTGAAGCATGATGTGCTTGTTTTGCAGAAAATTACGTGTGCCCAGAGCTTCCCTAGGCCTTATGTGGAAAAAGGAATGGTTACTGCATCTCCATTTTTTTGGCTTAGCACTCAAAAGTGATGGGAAGTTTTGGAAGATTCCTCATTGTTTCCATCCATCACAAGTGGACAGTTTCCAGACCTCAAAGATGTCTGTGAAGCAGCAAACTTGATGACCTCCAGAGTGGAAAAGCTGGAGAAGGGCAGGACATGCTACCCAGGGCTTCCAAAAACACCCATATAATCAGATTACAAGTGCAATGAGTCAGGATGTCATGAGCGTGAGGATGATCCCACTCTTCCCAGTGTAACTCCTGAGATTCCTCTCTTCTGATGTCTCCAGAGCTGCACTTGTCATTCCTACAATTAGGAGAGGAGATTCTGCTCATTGTTCAGTCAGGAATTCTGGCAGATGGATGGAACTAACATCTTAAAAACATTTAATTAGATTAATTTTTCGCAGGAGCCTTAGGGTTTGGGGTTTTTTTTTAAGATTAATGCTCTCCATTTTGATACATGTATCTGACAGAAACTTTGAATTGTCGAGGTTACTGTTTCATTCTTACTTTTAGAAAAGGAATGATTCCAAAATATATGGTGCAGCTACACTGTGAGAGGGGTTTCCTGCTACTTCTATGCATCCCCCTGACTCTGACAGATTCTCTCCACGTTGCTTGCATCCCAGCTTTGTGCTGAAGAACGTCTTGGACAGGTACTTTGGAGGGAGCTGATCCTTAGCTGTTTCGGCAGCTTGGCCACCAGCCAGTGGAGAGCTCTGAGGAATAGAGTTTGTGAATCCCTTCTTGCTGCCGATGGGAAAAGGGTCAGTGACTCAGTTTACTTCAGCTCCTGGAGCTGCACGGGCAT
Organism: Apaloderma vittatum; assembly: GCF_000703405.1. Taxonomy (NCBI): domain Eukaryota; kingdom Metazoa; phylum Chordata; class Aves; order Trogoniformes; family Trogonidae; genus Apaloderma; species Apaloderma vittatum. The sequence continues at coordinate 5,603 of NW_009737474.1, read as the reverse complement.
GAGGTAGGTGGAAAATTTCTGCCCAGGACCAAAAAAGAAAAAAATAAAAAAGGAGAAAACAGCGTAAGGACCCTGATGTAGCAAAATCAGCCTTGAGGGAAATCCAGAGCAGGCAAAGGCGTGAAAAGATAAATGCTTAAAGGCTGTGAAAATTGAGCAGAAGATACAAGGGCAAGAATGGACAAGTAGCAGCAGGAGCAAAGTATTTCCCATTAGACTATGAGCAGTGCAAAATCAGAGGTTTTTTTCAGTGAGAGGTTAGCTCCCTGGGCCTGTGGGCAGGGGCAATCACTGTGTCTTGAGACCAAAGAATAGATCTGGAGCCTTTTCCAGTTCCAAACTCAACATATTTAAAAGCTGGTGTAGGTTGCTGCAGCTGGAATCTTTAGTAACAGCTGCCTCATTTCACATTCCTTAGCCTGGAAGGATTGGGAGCCAGTAAGCCTGAGTGAAGATGCTGTACCCTGGGGTGGGGAAAACCCTCCCTCTCTGGAGGATGTTGCTCCTGGCCCCAGAGCATCTGTTCTGGGTGCGGTGCTGTAGCAAAATGGGAGTGTTAATGGCAACACCCACTGGGGGAGCATGCGCCTTGCCATAGACTATTCTTCTACAGCAAACAGAAGAATGACCAGAGATGACTACGAGTGCACCAGGACCCTCGCAGCCTCTCTTGCCGCCCTTCCTCATTCAGCAGGGAGGAAGCTCAGGCAGGACTTACGTGTACAGAGCAGCTAAGCTGCTCCTGCAATCTGAGGATGGGAGCTTTGCCTGGGAAGACACTGGTGTCCATCTTGATTAGGATGCAATGCCTGATGTAAGTCATGTGACAAGCACAAACAAAATACCTTGGCAAAACCTTGAGGAACCAGGACAGGCTGAGCTGCTTAAGGAGATTTACAGTGTGTATTTCTGTCCTGTACACTTGCCTTGGTCTGAACCTTCCCCGCTGCAGGACCTCCAGCACACACCCTAGATTTTCAAGATGCTCTTTTCTGTTCATTTCTCCAAATAATCTGTACACCTTTTCTGCTGTTAAGTTTAACAGTGTAGTCCCAGTTACTTTATGCCACCATAGTACCTGGCTGCTATGAAGTTGTCTTCTGAGAAGTGCTGTTGGGATTTATGGAGCAAAGGTCCCATGAGCTTAGATTAGAAAATAAGTCTTGAAGAAATGGGAGAGTTAAAAGCCACTGTGAGTCTTATAGCAGAGGTAGGAAATTGATTATGTCCTGAAAGAAGGGATGAAGAAACAGCTTCTGCTCGCTCAGCTCCTGTTCGTGTGTGGAGCCAAAAGTTCTCTGTTTCCTCCTGTAAGTGCCTCCTCCTTCTGGTGCTGCTCTGGGACAGTGCCAGTACCCAGATTTTCTGCCTCCTGCAAAGCATCTGAGCGGGGGATCCAGTCCTTCCTCTGAGCCCTGCTCTCCCCTTGCTCCCCTGTTCCCTTGGACTTGCCTATCTTTAAGATGGATTTTAGAGGTCCTTGACACGGTGCTGACTTCAGCCCCAGATGAATAATTCACACATGCGTCAGACCTGCAGAGGATGTGCAGACCAGCTGACAGCGTGGCACTGCTGGTCCCCGCCTGAGAAGCTGGTCACTGGAGGCCCAGCAGGGAGACACTGGAATGCCGTGTCCGGTGTGGTGTTGTGTTAGGGATTTTTCTTTCTTCTTCCCCACCCTGGGACACAGGATTTTATTTTTAATACAGTACTTCAATATGTTTTTAAAAATGTTAATACAGTAACCCATTTTGTCTAAGATAGCTGGCAGCCGTTGCACTGGCTGATACTCTCAAACCTGATCCAGACCTTTTCCTGTTACCCGTATTTACTTGGCTCAATCCCAGACCTTTTCTCCAGTCCTGGTTGTGTTTGGTGCAGCCTGGCCCTTTGCTGCATTGTTCCTTGCCCTGACATGTGCCCATAGACCACAGTCTTTAAATTTCTCTGTGTTATTCCTCTTTTCTCTAGACTCCATCTATGCATTGGAATGCACTCAGAACTCCCCTCACTTTTAAACAAGCCCCTGCTTTTGCTTCTTTAACTCCAAACTCTTTCTGTCCTTTCACCTCATGAGATGAATAAAGTGGAGAAACTGAGGATTGAAAGACGTGCCAAGAGGACACCTCTGCAACTGGCAGGGGCAAAATAGAACCTGGTCACCAAACCAGCATTTTCTTAACTTGTTCTTAAAGATCTTAGTGAACGGGAATTCTTGGGCCTTCTTGCCTGAGCTCTCCCATCTTTAGCCATCCTCAGAGTTGCTAAGTTTCTCCTAATATCTAACCTTTATCTATCTCCTTCTGTGCCAACTGAGCCAATTGTCCTATCCTCCATAGGCACAAGGAACAGTTTAATCAATGTCTTTCAAGCAGTCTGTCACATCTGGTGGATTTCTAGTGCATCCATCCTCATCTCTCTTCTCTAATGGCGGAGAAATGGGTCTGTAACACCCTGTGGGAAGCTCTGAGCTTCCAGACAAGGAGGGGAAGAGCAGGAGAGAATGCTCTGCTTCTGGGGTGGGGAAGAGTCTCTTAGCAGCGGGTGCTCTGGGAAAGGTCCCCTTTACTTGAGTTGCTGAGTGAGGACTGGGGAGATGTTGGTTGGAGCAATTATCGAGCAGAAAGCAGTGACTGAGGGACGTCTGTGACACATGGTAACTAAGAGGTTAGAGGGAAGGTAGAGCTCAGGGCACCTTTGAGGAGAAGGGTCCTTTCTGTCGCTTTATATGCAGTCTTTGGAATGTCGTGTTGAGGAAAAAGATATTATTAGGAAGTGAAAGTGTTTTCAGCCCCTCTTCAGAGAGGGGGACCCTTTGCAGGCTGCTGCAGAGAGGTGGCACCAGCACAGGGGCCAGGCTGGTGTGAAGCAGCTCCGTCGTCAGAGCTGAGCTGTCAGTGTTTCCTCCCTCATTTGCTGGACCGATTTAGATAGGATCAGGGAGACTAGACACCACGTAGTAGTTTTTAGAGCTTGTGGAGAGGGAGAATAGCAGGAAGGGCTCTCTGATTTTTCCCTTAGTGAGTGGAAGCTTGCAATCTCCTACTGTCCTTCAGAGACCTCTCCTTTTTTGCTGTTTTATGCTGAAACACTGTTTGCTACACTGCGAGTTCTCTTGAAGTTTTATTTTCCATGCCTTTTTTTTTTTTTTTTTTTTTAACGGAGACTCTACACCCTCTTGCTGTTTTGTGGTACCTGAGGTGGTCTCCTCTGTCCTCCCTCCTTTCTTCCAGTTATCCCAGTTTTCTTTATTCTTCATAGTCCCTTTAAGGCAGACACCCCTGGCTGCCTTGCACACGGGCTAGTAGGGAGGCTTTGCCTCCAGCCTTTGCAGAGAGTCAGTATCCCTTCCAAATAGTGTGAGCACTGACAGAAGCTGCAGCCAGAGACTGGCGTTGCCCCCAGGGTGCCTGCAGAGCTGCAGTTAATATCTTCCAGCTTTGCATGTTCAGCATCGTAACAAAAATATTACAAAAATTATTCGAATTCCTGTTCAAGTTTGTGTATCAACTGTCCAAACTGAATGGAAAGCGAAACTTCTTGTAGTACCCAGCTGCCAAAACCTCCTGGCTGGAGTCTCCACGACACAATCCCTCCTTAAGCTTTATATGATGAGGGAGGGAAAG
>NW_009737474.1:0-1867 GCF_000703405.1 Apaloderma vittatum | reverse complement strand
AGGAAGTGGACATGATTTTGATAGTGTCACTCTACCACACACGAGACGCTGAATAGCAGCAAGAAAACTGAGCAGTTTTGTTAATCTCGCTGGTGTTTGGCAACCTCTCAGCAGCAGCCACAGAGGCACTACAGCTGTCTGTCTGCAGCCCCAGGAATACAATGCTGCATTATTTTATATTCGGCAGATCATCTTTCCAATCATAAGGTCTGGAATGTTTTATATATTTACTTCTCAGTGAGGAAAGCTTCCTACTGTCACTAATCAACAGATTTTTCAAGACCTGCTGTCTTGTGTGTTACAGAGATAAATGGATTGATAGTTACAAAGCACTTTGGGGTCCTAAGGTGGAACTACAAAATATTACGTGTACGTTTTGGAAAGGGCCTTGGAATAAGTTACATGGCAGTGTCATTCCCAGTGATGCAAGTCCAACCACATCCTCCATCCAAATCCTCCTGAAGGCTCACTTCTTTTCCTTCTAATGTGCACAGATGTTAACTCATATTGGACCTGTTCTCTCTTCCACAGTATTATTTTAGTGGAGAAATAGATAATAAAATAAGAAGTATAATGAAAAAAACCCTAAGATACAATGAAGCATTTTAACACTGCATCCCTCAGAGTGCTCTGCTTTATCTGTCTCATAAATAACACATATTTAAAATTACAGAAGTACACGGGGAGCAAAACAAGAGATGTTATCCTTTACCATGTCCAGCACTGAGCTCTTGTTTCCTTTTTGTGTTTAATTAGCATTAGTGCTGTGCCTAGGTTGGGCAGCGAAGGAGCATGAAACCTGTGCCAGGTGACTTGAAAATGTTAGTGCCCCCTTTAGATTATTTGCTGGAGAGAGTGGGAGGCAGCACAGCAGCAATGAGTTTGGGCAGTGTGGCAGGCAGCAGCGGTGGCTTTGTGACAGCCCAGCTATCATCCAGGTTTCTCAGGATGTACAAGGAGAGATGACTGGGATGCTGCCTCTGCACTGCTGCTTCCACTGGCCATGCAGTCCTCGCCATCACTGCCAGCTGCAGTGCCACCTCTGCACATTGTTATATGTATTTCTCTGCTGCACCAGCCCAGTTGCCTCCCAGGCCACCTCCACCCAAAGTGGTGACTTCAGCTGGGAGGGATGATGAGTGGGTTATTCTGGAGAAGCAGCTCAGCCTGGAATTGTGGCAGCGGGAGCTGGGGCTGCTCTGTGGCCACAGCTGGGATGCTGTGTAGCTTGACTCCCGGGGGTGGCTACCAAGTCTCTGGTGTTGAGTGTGCTGCCATGCCCACATACAAGGCCAGGAGACAGGATAATGTCACCAACCCAGCTCAGGAAACGGAATGGGCCAACAGTGGTTTGGCAGAGCTAACAGAGGAAGAATTTACTTGCAGTTGCAGCCATAGGTGTCAGGATAAGCCCATGTAATGAAAGATACTATTGCAAAGTATTGTTAAAATAAAGGTGTCCTGGTTCCTGTGCAGGAGAGAGATGAGGTGTATTGGCATGTGGAAAAGCAGTTGCAAGAGAAGGGGAAGAAAGGTCAGGTGAGGATGGAACCGACCTGAGAGCTGTGAGTACCTCGCTCCAGGCAGCGAGAGGGTGCAGGGGAGACTTGTGCTGGAAGCAGTGGAGCTAGAGGTGCCTGTGGGGAATATTTGGCAACACAGTGACACATGCAATGTCTCTTGCATTGGGAGGGGATCACAGTGACTGTCAACAGGGGTTTTGTGTGCTTCTCTGTTCCAATATACGCCACAGATGCAAACAAGCACCTTCTCTGAGAGTGATGCACAGTGCAGTCAGGAGAGGCTACAAACTCATCTGACTCTCTCTGGCTTTACTGGTGTTTCAGTTGTTCCTCACTGAGCTCCT
>NW_009737473.1:3155-3470 GCF_000703405.1 Apaloderma vittatum | reverse complement strand
TAGGGACTCGGGACTCCCTTCCTTGTATGGTGCACTCCTGTCTCGCCCTTAATCCGCCCGTCAGGCAATAAACTTCCCCGCTAAATGCGTCGGGAGATAACAGCCAACTTTTATTGATTACAAGAAAATGCTCGAAACTAAATAAAGGGCTTTTATGAGGATCCCCGCGAAGATCCTTTTCTCCGCAACCATTAAGCCCAATATCGGCGTTTTACTGTGTGTCAGCTGTGAACTTGTTTAGCTATAAACGTTGAAGCGGGTGAAACGCAGATGAAAAGCCAAACGCACCGCCATTGTTTGCAGAGAGGAGCCGGG
>NW_009737473.1:0-3045 GCF_000703405.1 Apaloderma vittatum | reverse complement strand
GGTCCCTCTTTCTTTCTTCTAACCTCGATAAAAGGCATCGGTGCGGGAACCGCTCCCAAATCCCAAAATAGGGAGCCCTGGGGAGCAGCAACAGAGATACTGAGCAAGGGGAGGGTCCCTCTTTCTTTCTTCTAACCTCGATAAAAGGCATCGGTGCGGGAACCGCTCCCAAATCCCAAAATAGGGAGCCCTGGGGAGCAGCAACAGAGATACTGAGCAAGGGGAGGGAGGAAAGTAATTTCCCACCAGCGTTATAAGGGGGGAACCTGTGATTCTGTGACCTTGACCAAGTTATTGCCCGGGGAGGATGCGGGGGGGAGTCCACTCGCATTTTAAAGTGGGTGATCGCGCAAGGTTGCTCCCCCTTCTACCCTTTTCCGCGGGCGTGGCTGGCGAAGGTGTGAGGAGAGGCGGATTTATTTGGGGCAGTTTTTTAATTCCGATTGTCTTCTTTCTAGCCTCAGAGGTATAATGGGGCCTTAAAATTTCCGTCTAGAAGTGGGACGACATGAGGACGGGGGGTGTCCGGCACCAAGCAGCCGGACTATGCCCCGGGGCAAGGCGGGGACTTGCCAGGGGGGCCTTCAGTCTCTAGGCGGGGCGGGAGGGGGGCGCTGCATCTCCCCGACCCGGCCCAGCTGAGGGCACGGAGAAGGGCAGGGGCAACGGTTTGTTTCGGCTATAACACATCACATGGGAGGTGGGGACTATCAAAGACACGACGAAAAACAAAAAAAAACCCCACCTCTTTTTTTTTTTGGCGCCGGCGTTTAATACTTTGAGCACAATCCTCCCGTAAATTTCGTAAATTGCTCAAGATGTTCCGTAGCTTCATCACTGTTGTTACTTCTGTCTGTAGGCGGCTAGCTCTAAATTCACGAACACGTTATTTTCTCCTGCAACCTTATTGCCAGCCTTCGAGAGCAAGGGACAAACATTGTTTGTGTTTTTCTTCTTCTTTTTTTTTCTTCTCATTGTTCTGTTTGTCACACTTTGGAAAGGTAACTGTAAAATCACTCAATGTCTGCGAGCTGTATGGCACTTTACTGGAAAGCCATAAAACTGTCTTATTCCCTGATGTTTCTTGATTAACTTATGAGCATAAAGGAAATGCTTGAATAGCGTTCCCTCTGCGGTTTTCTTTCGGTGAGGGGAAGCCAAGGGAAGATGCTAATATTGTCATCTTATTGTACAATTTATACCCAAACAGTGTGTGTACACAAACGAAGGCACAGTGGGGTTCAGTTTCTTAAATGCAGCCCATATATTTCAGAGACCATACTCGCCTTGATAACCGGCCCAGCGAATTATTTAGCCTGCTCTTTATTGCTGTTAAAACGTTGGCTTCCATTTAAATAAACAAAGCCATCCAGAGCCATTTATCAATTCCACAGAGGTCCAGCTAACAGGATGTCCCAGCAGCAACGGTGTGTACTTACACCACCAAACCCCCCCTCCCCAGCAGCCTCTCTGTGCTGTCTCTGCTTGCACCCTATAGGATTCCCCCTGACTAATAACCTGCACATGGGCCCTTGGCTTCCCCATGAAAACACCCTCCCCTCCAGCCCACCATGTGCTTACACTTAACTTTATCTTTGATACATGTGGATCTCTACACATACACATATAATATTATGCTCGAAACACATGGCTTGCCTTTTCTAAAGATTAAACTTTTTTTTTTTTTTTAAAGCCACAGTTTCAGGAGCTCATTAGCTGAATTAACTGGTGAGAACCAAACCGAACAAGAAAGGATGACAACACTGCTACTCACAGAACTGGAAAACATTTGGAGGGTTGTTGTATACACCTTAGGTCATAAATTAATAGTTGATTTATTCTTCAATCAGGAAAAAGCCATTAAGGTTTGCTCAGCTCTAGTCTGTGGGAAAATAATTTCTTTGATTGAGTTCCCCCTAAAGACCCCCAGAAGTTTTTTCTCCTCTGTCATGAACAGTCTGCTCTTTCCTGTCTTCCGGACGGAGGGAAAGGTAGGACCTCCGGAGAAAAGCAGCTTTCCAGCATCTTGAATTTCACTTTGCATCTTTCTTCCTACCTGCTGATTTAATTTCTCTTTGCATTCGGGACCTTTCTAAATTCATCAGGAAAATGATGGAATAATGAGAGTGCTGTGTCATCTTTTATCAGCTTTTTCTTGCTTGCTGGTGGCCAGCACTGCAGCTCTGAAGGAACAGACATTGGAGGGGGGCCTGAGGGGTGGGAAAGCATGGCATGGAAAGAAATTCAATCTGAGGAATGAGAGGAATGGATAAAAAAAGGCAAGGCTGATGGCTTTTTCATTGCATAGATTTCCTACAGGAGCAGTGGTTACCAATCCCTGGTCTGCTTGTTTATTTAGCATGTTTCTGAAATGCTTGAGCTCCTAAGCTGGCCCGTGTCACTGGAGCACACCACACTTCCATGGACAAGCTGGAGACCTGGCCCACAGCCTTGACATTAGAAAGAAGCAGCTCTCCAGACCATATACCCACTGGCAACAATGCTAGGTCACTATGCACCATTTAGTGACTTGCTTTCCATCCGTTCTGGAGTCACGCTGAATCCCAGAGACCATCAGGCAGCTGCTGTGAGGTTCGGAATTTGATATCAAAGGGCCATTTGCTTAAAAGGTAACCAGACTCTCTCCTTCCTTCTTCCTGTTCAAATTTGCAGGGTACTATTTTAGGGTTCCCTCTGGCTGATGTTGATGCAGATGTAGGTCAGAGGACCCTCTGTGTCACAGGAGCTGGCAGTGCACAGTTGGGAACCCAGCATGGTGTTTGTCTATCCCCATGAACAAATGGGATAAGCGTGAGCTGGTTTGTCTTCATGCCAGGAGATGAAGCCATGAGCCCTGTCTGGTTTTCTGTCAGTGAGAGCCTCATGGACTGCTCCAAACTCAACCTTCACTGTCCCTCCTGGGCCAAATTTCAGTAGACCTCCAAATCCTAGTCTGTCAGGGACCTTGATAGACTTGAGAAATGGACCAATACAAACTGCATGAGGTTCAACAAGTCCTGTACCTGGGTTGAGCTAATCCCAGGC
>NW_009737472.1:0-537 GCF_000703405.1 Apaloderma vittatum | reverse complement strand
CAGGGGACACCTCAAGACCACATTGAAGGGACGTGGCTCAAAGGTGACAAAGCTGAGGGGACTTGGGGGACACTTGGAGACCAAGCTGAGGGTACACGGTGGCTCAGGGGACACCTGAGGGGACACAAGACCCTGCTGAAGGGACGTGGCTCAAGGGGGACAAAGCCGAGGGCACTTGGGGGACACTTGGAGACCGGGCTGAGGGGACACTGTGGCCCAGGGGACACCTCAAGACCCTGTTGAAGGGATGTGGCTCAAGGGGGATGAAGCTGAGGGGGGACAGCTGAGGGGACAACATGGCTCAAAGGACACTTGGAGACCAAGCTGAGGGGACACCATGGCCCAGGGGACACCTCAAGACCACGTTGAGGGGATGTGACTCAAGGGGGACGAAGCTGAGGGGACATCGTGGCTCAGAGGACACCTGAGAGGACGATGTGGCTCAGGAGATGCCTGAGGGGACACTGTGGCCCAGGGTACACTTGAGGGGACGACATGGCTCAGGGGACGACGCGGCTCAGGGGACACCTCAAGACC
>NW_009737471.1:20016-22100 GCF_000703405.1 Apaloderma vittatum | reverse complement strand
ATATTAAACACTTTATCTGCCACAATGTCAGTCGTGTGCCCCTCAGCTCCCAGAAACGGGAGACTGCCTGGAAAAATGCTTCCCGTATTTATTGCTCCAGGAAGAGCTTCCCAGGTGGCCCTGCACACGTATCGCTCTGCGTCACCCCAGCCGGAGCGCCAGCGGTGCTCCTCTGTGACACGGGGATGCTGTCCTCTTAGTGCAACGAGGCAGGAGCACTCGGGATCATAAAGTTCAGGCTCCAAAATCCAGAATTCCAAGTGGCCACATCTTTGCGCAGAGCGTCAGAAGGTGAGACCCTGTCAGAGAAACTCAACAGCCCCCTTGGACACGACCCGGACTCTCAGCCCTGCTCCCTCAGCTCCACAGTGAGCCGGGAGCTCAGCACCTGGCCAGCAACGCCCGCACCTGGGGCACGGCCTCGCCCCCGTTAGTGCTGGCACACGGGACAGAGCCGTCTGTCTCTCCCAGCCTCCTCTGCCATCTGCCACCCCTTCCTTCCACCCGCTGACTGTGACTTCCACCCGCTGACTGTGACGCCTGGTCCCACCTGCCAGGGCAACAGGGGCTGGACTGAAACATTCAGCTGCTGCTTCTCTTTCTAGCAAGGAGAACCAGAACCCCAAACCTGAACACTGGGAACCCAGCACTGTCTGAAATTCAAATTGAAGATGAGAGCCTGGGGGTGTTACCTCACCAGGGCTGATGACCCCCAGCTTTGGGTGTCTCCGCCGTCAGCTGCCCGACCCGCCGCAGCCCCAAGGGCGCTGACTTTCAGAGCACGGGCACTCCACCAGGTGTGAAAAGTCTCTTTGGCCCACGGCCCTATTCGACATAATATCCCTCCAACTTCTTCCAGCACATCGTAACACCACGCGGTTCATTTCTGAAACACAACCTATTTACGGTGACTTTCCAGCAGGGCAACGCTGGCTTTGCACCCACCATGAAGGGCGGCAGAGCACCCACCCTCACGTGCAGCCAGGTGGTGGCTGAGAGCCAGTGCCACCTACTCCAGGTTTATGTCGCAGTTTTAGTCCAAACAGCCTGCCACAGGGGAATCTCTGTCTGCCACGGATGCTTCTGCCTGACTGCAAATACACGGCTCTGTCGAGAAGCGCGCATCACCTCCACCGAAGGAACCGTAGGTGGCATGCAAGGCCGGGCTACGGGACGGCTCTCCCCAGCTCCGCCGCCACACTGTCACCGTCTGCATTTCAATTCTGGTCCGGCTCTGAATACCGGCAGCGCCCGGGTTTGGGGGGGAGCCCAGCTCCATCCCCAGCGTGCCTGCAGGTGCGTGGGGCCGGCAGCCGCGGAGGGCAGGGAGGGGTTGTGGTGCTGCCACCCTGGCCACCGCTCCCTTCGGCCTCGGGAGCGCTCAGGATGTGCTGGCTCCGAGCTTGGCGATGTTTTTCAGGGCTTTCAAGTCTGACTCACGCTGGCTCCCCTCGATGCCAGGCTTGTGACGCACGCCCGGTTTGCAGGGAACGGCGGCTCAGTAATTAGCAGAACGGGCTGGCCACAAGTGCAGAGACGATGCTGCACGGCGTTACCAGCCCGAGCCCTGGGCTTTGGAAGCGAGAGCTTCATCTGCAGGACTTTGATTACTGAAGTGACATTGAAAGGCAGCAGATCCCCACGTCCTCCAGCCCAGACGTCCCTCCCAAAGGAGGAACCCAGATATGAGAGACTGCATTTATCTTTTTATTACGGAAAACGTATATAGGCACTGGGTGCTTGTTCTCAAAGGGATAGTTGTGACTCTCCCCTTCCCCAGGTCTGCACGTCAGGTGCTGGCAGCACCCAAATCAGCCGTGATGAGACCTGACGGGGACACGTCTCGCGCTGGGGATAAGCCACAGGCTGAGCTGCAGCCTGCAAAGCAGGACCGCGCCGGGCTGTGCTGAACGGCTATTTTGGGAACACTTAGAAGACAAAAAGCCAGCTCGACTCCACAGCAAAAACTTGCATGAACGCAATCCAAGGCGAGCTGCAGCAAAGCTACGGCTTTTTTTAATCCTTCCTTGTTTTTATTTCCCGCCTCCCGGGACCGGCAGGGATGGGGCACACCTTGTTATTAA
>NW_009737471.1:19345-19974 GCF_000703405.1 Apaloderma vittatum | reverse complement strand
CGGAGAGCCGGCACGCCTGCCACCACAGCCGGCTGCCCCCAAATGCCTGTGAGACACGGGTCATGGTGCAGGAACTGACACAGCAAAGCAGGGCTCTGCTCAGCCCAGCAAGCGGGACCAGATCTAACCGAAGTGAGAGAGACCGCAGCAAGGAGACCTGAACGGCCAAGAATTTATTTTCTGTGCCCACCAGGATCACTAACTCCGTACCCCCAGCTTCTGCACCTGGATGGTCCCAGCCTGCTTGAAACCAAGCAGGCCTGCACGCTTTTATCCCTCCCGACATCTGCTGAACAACTTCCCACATGAGCATTGAGGCTCTCCCATAAAACCGAGGCAGAGCCCGGCCCCGCCAGGCCCGGCGAGGAGAGAGTCCAAGGGGCGCCCCGAGGAGCCCGTCTCGCCGGGCAGAACACCCTCAGCTCTGCCTTCAGCGTCCTCTGCGGCGCAGGAGCCACCCTCCCGTGTGACTGAGACTTGGCAAGGCTCAAACCGAGCCCTTCCCTTCGCCTTTCCTAAAATCCGCCACTTCCTGCCCGGGCTTTTTTCCCAGCTATTTATAGAGCAGGGCTGACAAGGTGCCCCTGCTCAGAGCTTTCCCCTGGGAAACAGCCGGCTCCGTGCACGCT
>NW_009737471.1:16015-19198 GCF_000703405.1 Apaloderma vittatum | reverse complement strand
GGGCAAGGCAGGTGCCTCCAGGCTGTTCTGGACTTTCAGCGGTGAAACGTTGCTCAACGTGCCCGACCCTGCGGCACTTTACAAAGCTGAGTGAGAATCATCCCCGTCTCCCGGCAGGGGCTGAAGTGACCCCGCACGTGAGGGAAGCCACGTCCTGCCCTCTGCCTGGCTGAAGGTGCCCCGCCACCACCGGGAAGGGAGCAGCCACCGCTCCCCTTCTGGGGATGCTGCTCCATTCCCCCTCTCACAGCCCCGCTTGGCCCCAGCTCTGGCAGCCCCGGCTGCTCTCCTCTGGCAGAAGCTTCCTGGGAGCCAGCCAAAGTGGATTTCGTACCACGAGCAGCAACTCCCTTTGATGCCTTCACTGAGCTGCTCGCCCCACTGCGGTCCCTCTCCTGCCGGCCCCTGCCCAGCCGCACGCGTGGTCCCTGGAGCGGGACGGGACAGGTCATTGTCCCACCCTGCCCAGAGCTGAAAGTGTTGCCCTCAGGGACCACTGGAGCATCCCCACGAAGGCAGGCAGGGCCTGCCGGGGTCTCCAGGAGGGATGCAGAGCCCTCGGCTCGGGTCCCAGCTGCAGAGGGGAAGGTCTCTGTGTGTCACGGGCTGAACGTCTTTCCCCCCGGGAGAGGGAAGCGCAATGTCTGGATGAAGACGGGGATTAAGAGGGGATTCGCTGCCTGTGCTGTACCTGGTCTGAGTAACAGACACCGTTCCCCAGAGCTGTCAATCTGGTACCTTTCACCAGCACTAAAATTCAATTAGTTAAAACAACAACAACAACTGTGGCTCCAGACAGCTTGTGCCTAACACATTTGATCCTTTTATTACTCAGCATTGCTCAAAACCCAGCCAGTAACATCCTAGCTGACTCCCCCTAGTTTCCCCGTTTTATTCTACCAGGATTAAGTCAACCCTGTAGTCTCCAGCTGTTTTGTGGTTGGGCCTGGATACATCTTTATACTCAAGCTACATTATTAAGTGGATTGTGGCCAAATTGACAGAGCTGCTTCAGGGAGGACAAGGCCATTTAGGTCAATGATGGTCCTGCCAGCTGGAGAGACACTGGGGACTCGTGATTTGCTAGCAAAGCTCTGGACTGTTGTCTTAGCCTCACTTGATGTCCCAGAGGGGGCTTCTGTGAAATTTAGGAATGTTTGATTTCTTGGCAGAGAGATGCAACAATCTGTCTCGGAGCATTGCAGGAAGATTTCATGTTGGGGGCGGTCTGTCCGTAGCATCACTTCATCGTCTGATGCGTAATCCGCTCTTTGGCCTTCTGTGAATGGAGCCTCTGCCCCTGGCAGCCGGACAGGGGTGAAATCTGGAGACGAGAGCCGGATCCTTCAGCTTGCTTGAGCTCACGCTTTTCGGAAACCTCGCAGTCGTGTTGCAATGCGCCGCGATGCCACACTCTGAGCCCAGTTCTTGTGCTCGCCCGGCGGTGTGACGACACGTGCTGCGCTGCGGTGTGCCGGGATGTGATGCGACGCGATAGGGTGCTCGCCCATCAGGCACGCTGACGTGTCCTGCCAGGGGTGCTGGGGCAGGGTTTTGCCTGAGCCAAATGGAATGACTCAGGAGGAGAGTTAACTAAACAAACAAGAGCCTGGTTTGCTCCCAGGTTAAAACACCCTTGGTGCTGTTAATGAAGAGCAGCAGAAGGGTCACGCAAAGAAAGGGATGAAAGCTCCATCCATCAGTTCACTGGAAACAAGACTGTCTGCGTGATTTATGAAACTCCCCTGAACCCCGGGGGCTGGTATGGGGCTTACCCTTCTCAGAGACGAGCAGCATCTCGACGCAGTGTTGACGTGAGCGACTGGTTACAGGTCCCCACTGGCTGCCGGGATGCGCTGGAGGGGGGGAAGCAGCTCCCATCGCTGGGGCGCAGCAGCTGGGCAGCCCTGGCACCCCGAAGACCTGCCTGTGCTGAATCAACCACCTGTGATCGAGTCCCGGCACGGGAGCTCTCGTTCTGGAGAAAGAGCAGCTTATTCTGAAATGGCCAAATTCACGGCTGGAAGCTGAGAACGTTGAGTACGGACAGTTGAGTACGGACAGTCGTCCCTGACGTGGAGCAAGAACACACCCACTGGGAGTTAAGTGCACAACAGCTACTCGTGGTCCGGAGCCATCAAGCGGGATCATCATACCCTAACTAACTGCAGTTTACTGCCCCGTGTAGGCACGTCCTCCCGGCCTCTTCCAGCGGTGCTGGCAGCTGAGCGGGGTGCGGGCAGCGGTGAGGAGCCCCTCCCAGCAGCGAGGGAGCCTCATGTGCATTTTACCTTTGGAAACCTGCAAAGCTGATCCTCCTGCAGTACAATAACACCACTTCCACGTGTGACTCATATTTTTTCCCCCTTGCCTTGGTCTTGTAGCTTTTCTAATTACTGCGAGCTTTGCAACTGTGAGCATGTAATGTTCCAGAAATGTGTGTGTGATTCACCTAACGCAGGGAGCGGACTTCCAGCCAAAAGGGACTTGGAGATTTTTCTGGCATCAGCCTGCAACCTGGAGAGCAGCCAGAAAAACTCACCAAGGTCCTTTCTCTTCTTCCTTCTGCCCCTTTCTTTCCCTCGGCCCCTCCACTCCCTCCCCTCTTCCCTCCAAACAAGGCTCAGGCAGCACCTTGTTTATTACTCATCAGCATTCCCTCTATAAAACCTCCCCAGAAATGCATTCCACGCCACAGCTGCGCTTCTGCCAGCAGTTTGCTCCGGGCCCTGCGCGCGTGGCCCCCTGAAAGCCCCTCTACCCAGGGCCACCGGTACAGCCCCGGCGGGGGCTATGGCTGCGACACACTCACATGTTCCTGTGTGATTTAGAAACTTGGTTTCCAAAGGGATTTATGCACGGAGTTGCTCAGAAACTTCTACAGAAGCTGTGTGTCCATCTGTCCATCCATCCCCCGACTCTCATCCAGCCTGGCCGCAGCGGGGGATGCGAGCAGGGGGTACCCCAGGGTGGGAGCCAGCCCCCCCAGCGGTGGCAATGGTGCGAGAGGCGAGGGGAGAAGGTGGCGCAGACACAGCCCGAGGGCTCCTGTTGTGCATGGAAATGATCTGGCATCCCACGATTTTTTACGAAAGCAGCAGCAGCAGCGTTTGCGGCTGTTATCAGCTGTAACAGGTTAGCGTTAGACGCGACAGACTCTGCCCAAGGGAAAGGAGGAGGGCG
>NW_009737471.1:14233-15732 GCF_000703405.1 Apaloderma vittatum | reverse complement strand
TGGCAGAATCCTCACCTCGGATCTCCAGAGACCGCAGAGGCGCGTCCCCTTACGTGAGGCTGGAGGGCTGGTGGGTCACCCAGGAAGCCCAACGGCTCTGGGATTTTCCCACAGAAGAACAGGCCACCTGCCCGCGTCTGCTGAGCAAACGGACGTTTTGCAAGTCCCCAGAGCTTGGGAGTCCCGGCACACCCGAGATGTTCGTGTGACTCAGAGACGCCCACTCAGTGGGCTCACCCGGGCTGGGGAGGCCGAGCGACGGTGCTGTGGGGGTAGCTGGGATGGTTCCATGTGGGTTTGTGCCTCCTGGTTGCATTAAAAGCTCACAGCTCCCCGACCAGCCAGCCCTCGCACCGCTCCGTCCATCCACCCAGCGCTGGGGGCTCTTCCCCGCGGTGCCTCCCCCACGCCTTCCCATCCCACTCTCCCTCCCCTCGTGCAAGCCAGGAGCGCAAGAGATTCGCCCCCTCTCCTGCACCAACTCCCTTCCTGCCAAGAGTTGGGGTTCGTTAACCTGACTGAGGACCTTGAGAAGCAGGATGGGACACACCAGAGATCACGGAAGGCTGGACCCCACCACAGAGTTACAGGGGGTTGCGGCCGGGTGTGATGCTCTTCCGTCACGTACTGCTGTCCCCTGGGCTAGACTAAGGATTACAGCCCCCAGAGCTCCCCTCCCGAAGCTTCGGGATCCTGCAGTGCTGAGGTGACAGTTCTGCAGAAACCACTGCATTTTGCAACACGTGGGATTTCAGCCAAGCGGTGTGTGTCGGTGGGTAAGCGCGCGGTGGTGTGAGCACAAGGGACACGCTTTGGACGGTCTCCCCTAACAGCATTTTCCTGAATTCTTCATTTCTGAGATCACAGATCAAGGCAGAGTTTAAAGCAGTGGCCAGATCACTCTTTCACAGACCTCGAACAAATACACTAAAAGCTTCCCCCGTGTGTGCGCAGATTAAGTCGTTAATGAATATTTTTGCTAAGCATCAGAAACCTGGCTGGCTCCGGAGCGCAGCTCAGCCAAGGCGTTGGAGATCTGGCTGAAAAGATTCGACAGCAGCCAGCAACAGAGCCAAGGGCCTCCGCCTGCTGGAAGGACACACCGGTCGGTCCCGCAAAACCGCCCCGGCTCACCGGTACCTGCCTGCACGGCGGGGCCGCTTCGGGACCCACACACTGTCCTGCCCAGCGCAGGCAGGAGGGCGCTAGGGAACGGGGAACTCTGTGGGCAGGCAGGGCTGCCCATCCCGGAGAAAAGGGTGAAACCTTTTCCGCGGATGCTCAGCCGAAGGGCAGATCCCAGCCAGCCCACGCGTGGAGATCAGAAGGATTCAGGTCACTGCACCCCTGGCAGGTGAAATGACGAGGAGCCATGCGGCATCCGTGGTGCTCCAGGCACGCCTCTATGGCCCAGCTCCACGCCACAGCAACGCTACCAAAGCACCGTGGCACTGCAGCAGACTGACCCTGCACCCGCCTTTCCCGAGGAGTTACTTAGT
>NW_009737471.1:13530-14212 GCF_000703405.1 Apaloderma vittatum | reverse complement strand
TGCGGCTGGGACCAAGCACTCTCCGGTTTGTGCAGCCAGCGCTGGCCGGGCTTCCCCGCGCCCCGAGGAGCTGCTCCGAGGCGCGCCAGGACACCAGTCAAGGGCTTCACTGCCGCTGCCTGCACACGGAGGGATTTGCACTTGATTTGAGTCTAAGTTCTCAGTCAGCAAGCAGACAGCAGGGAGGACTCCGGAGATGCTTACCAAAAGGGCTGTAACAAGACGCATGTTTTCAGTGTGACCCCCCCGCAAAAGCAAGTTTAAATTACTTCACAGAGAAGGCAGAAGGCAATTTGTGAGGTTCTGAAGAACACTGGGAAAACCGGGTTCGGCAGGCGCTTTGCTAGCAGGGGTAATGCTGAAAAGCAAGCCCACTGGGCATGGGTAGATGGCGTTCTGCGTGCCCACGGCGACTGAAAACAAGGAAGTTAAAGCCATCTCGGTCAGTAGTAACCTTCCCTGTCTCACATTTTCCAGGCATGGCGCTCAGGCAGCTTTACAGATGTTAATTAAGACTTGTGCCCTTCCCCAGGGACGCACTGAGGTAGTACAAATAATAGTATTACCAGGAGCATCGGTACAGACATATTAATTATGGGGAATATTTTAAAGATGAAAAGCCTCTGGGTCAGCTGGGGAGAGGGGCTGGAGGGGAGGTGGTGGTGCAGCACCCTCTCCCCTC
>NW_009737471.1:13116-13429 GCF_000703405.1 Apaloderma vittatum | reverse complement strand
AGCCCACCTCTGCCCACCTCAGCGATTTCAGGAGGCGGCCAGAGGCACCTCTCTTCCCCCAAGTTGCCTGCTGAGACTCTACAGTTTGAGGAGACCCTCCAGTTGGAGACGACAACAGCAAAGTTTGAATTGAGCCCCCTGGTAACGGCAGGGTGTCAGCCTTTGTCAGGAGGAGGACGCAGCCACAGGCTGACCGTGGATCAGCCCGGCAATGACTGCATTCGCAGTTATTTTCGGAGACCAACCATTTGCACGTCACACTGTTCCTCGTGTCCAAAAAGAGCTATCAAGGACAGCGGGGAAAAAACCCATA
>NW_009737471.1:12598-13080 GCF_000703405.1 Apaloderma vittatum | reverse complement strand
TCCGATTTCCTGTGATTCTGTCCTCTCGGTCAGTCCACATGGATCCCAGGACAAGGCGGCGTGCCAGCGTGGGAACAATGGCCGGTGCGCCCGTGCCGTGCCAGCAAAGAGCCCAGTATCAGATCTCGTGAGGAAAGAGGGGGGGGGGCTGGTCGGGCTCCTGCGGCTCCCAGATATGGCCCTGCATTGTCTGGAGCGTTTATTTCCATCCAGATTTGGCAGCCAAGGTCCTTGGGATACTTGGGTGAGGCAACTCCTGTTGTGTTAGACTTCCATTTTCCTTCCTCTTCTTCCTTTTAAACAAAGCCATTATCACTGCCCTCATCTGACTGCTGGGGAGAGCCAAGGGGGGGCTTGGGCTGCCTGTGAGAGCCCTTCCCTTCCTGGCACGCTCGGTCCCTCCGTCCATCACCTGGGAGCGGTGACGGTGAGGTGCAGGGTGAGCCGGCGGCTGTGGGGGCCACTCGGCTGCATTCTTGGAG
>NW_009737471.1:9212-12005 GCF_000703405.1 Apaloderma vittatum | reverse complement strand
TGTGGCTTCTTCAGAATGATCAAAAGGAAGAAAATTACTCCAGGCTTGCAAAGTCCCAGCTAAGACCAGACGAACAACAGAGCAACGGTCTGCACAGATTTGCGGTGGGGAGAAGGGGGAGAGGAGTTGGGGGTCTCCAGCCACCGAAGCAGGGATGAAGTGCTCTGGCTGGGGGCACCGGGAGGATACTGTGCAGAGAAAAATTTAACGGCAGCGCTGGGGTCACCTTTCCAGCAGGCCAGCTTCTTCAGGAATGAGCAGCAGCACATCGCTGGAGGTATTTGAGAACGGCCTTGGCCAAGGCCCAAAGCGAGAGGCTTTCCAGACCCCTAATCCAGCATCACACGAGCATGAGCTAAATACCACTCAGAGAAATGACGCTTTCAGGAATGTGCTCATGCACAGGTAATTGGTGCAGGCAGCTCCTCTGCTCGGCTCTACCTCCGCCTGCTCCTGGGAGGGAAGATGCTCGTTAGCCAGAGGAGTCACCAGCACGGTGCACACACACATGGCCTGAGAACACAGACCAGCCCATTTTTCCATCTTAAACTCCTCAGATGCTTTCGCTCATCTGGAGCTGCTGTTTTGTTCATCACTCCTCTTCCAGCGTGTTCCCAGAGTGCGCTCAGCCCTTACTAATTAAAGCAAGGGGAAGGAGCGGCAGCGATCTGCGCGCGGAGCAGACATGCAGAAGCATGGATGCTGTGAGTCAGGGAACGCTCCCTGCCAATTCTTTGCATATGCTTTTGTACTCACTCATTGTTTGGCTGCTTTATTTTTTTCCCAAAGAGTTAAGCAGATGGATGGAGGCACTCGTTGGATGTGCCCACGAGTACACCGAGCCTTAAAAAATCCCCTCCATGCCTCGGTGTGAAAGCTCTTCGAAGGGGAGCAGAGGTGGGAGGGCCTTGCAAGGAGTGTGGGGAGAGAACTGGGAGGCAGATGAGACTGGTGGTCTGTATCTGATGCAAGCCACAAAGCCCAGGAAAACCAAAGGTATGTCGGGGTTGGAATAAATCCTGGTGCCTGTGGTGAGAAGCTGCAGCAGTGTATGTCCTGGGAATTAAACCGTGTGGTAGGGAGAGCTGGCTGGAGAAAGGCTTTGCACAGGAGTCCCTCGTGCTCCCAAGTAACATCAGCACTGAGGCAGAGGATGCTCTTCAGCACCCTCAGAGCTTCTGGATGTGGCTCAGTCCTCTTTCCTGGTATCCTCCTTCTGCATGAGCATTTTTGGATTCCCCTGACCTCATCTGATGACGATTTCCACCCCAGCTGCAGCGATGCCCGAGTCACCACATCGGCAAGAGCCTCCCCTGAACCACCGTCCTGTGCTTGCGGTGCAGCTTGGCTTCCACCACCGAAGTCTGCACACATTGCTGCACGGGATCCCCGCGTCCCCTCCTCCGGAGAGGTGGCACCCAAGGCCACAAAGGGACCAGAGGACTCTTGTCCCCGGCACAGAGCAGCACAGAGATGCAAAGCAGCTCTGACAGCAGGTGGGACAGTGTCTGTGTCATGAACCCACCTGGACGAAGGTGAAATGAGGGAGAGGAGGTGCCCAGCATCCTAGAAGCCCAGAAAGATTTCACACAAAGGTCTTATTTGGGTACCTCATCTGCAAAAGGCGTTGCAGCGTAACGCGAGCCCCATGCACACAGTCCTCCGACCGGCCAACTCTGACGATGCTTAAAATGCACGTGCAGAGAGAAGATCACGAGCAGATGCAGGAGGCATGACAGAGAGAAATTAAGACTGAGACTGGCTGTACCAGAACAGACACCTCGGATCCGACCAATGTCTGCTTTAATGCAGGCTACTTCTGCCTCACAAACACCTCGTCGCTTCAGGCGGGTACCAGGTTTGGGCCATGGGATTGTTCAGCGAGGTTCCTGCAAAGCAGCCGGACACAGGCACCGCTCCTGGGTTACATTTGCGGAGCACTCTGTAAAACACTTTAACAGTCTAGGACAAAAAGCCTCATTTTCCTCCAAATGCGGGATTCATGGTGATATTAACACTCCCTTATCACTGTTGTCGCTGCAGAAGCACATGCACCTCATCATCTGCAGCTTGCCAGGGAGAGAACAAACTGTCTTCCCACACTTCATTCCAGAGAAGTGCCTGCTAACATTATCTGCACACGCAGTAAACAGGTGGGGAGAGATGCCAGCATGCAGATATGGCATTCAACTCAGCCAGAGGGAGGCGGGTGCTGCGCTCAGTTACAAGTGGGCGTGCGAAAGCCGAGCAATACACCTAAATAATACCCCGCTGTCACCAGCCTTCTACCCATCCCACTTCTGGTTTCTCTCAGCGACCACGAGAAAAAGCTTCAGGCCACCCAACACGCAAATGCAGCACACGAGGGCAGCTAGAGGGCTCTCATCCAAGCTGGATGATGTTCTGAAAGTAGGTACGAACCAAGCTTCTGTTTTTCTCTAAGCCACTTGGAAAAAACACGGTCTGGCTCAGGCCGCTGCTCTGCAACTCAGCTCAAACCTCAGCTGATACAGACTGAAAATGTTTGGTTTGCTCGCTTTTGGAAAGACACATCCAAGAGCCTCTCTCCCACTGAAGCTTTGTTTTCATCTCAAACAGCAAGGTGCAATGAGAAAAGCCTTTGTTCTGGCACTGCGGCTTTGGTTCAGGCAGAGCCAGGAAGCACACGAAATCTCAGGGGAAGGGAGATCTTTCAAAGTTTTCCAAGCTAATCTTCAAACCAAAGATCTGTGCAATATGTCTAGATGAACTGCCTGAACGGCTCAAGACTCGCAAACCTCTTGAGACTCATCG
>NW_009737471.1:8602-9193 GCF_000703405.1 Apaloderma vittatum | reverse complement strand
CTGCAGGAAGCGGCACCAAGGACCAGCTCCTGACTGAGGAACATGGCACAGCTCCACCAGCTCCATTTAAGCCACAGCAGACGGCCTCTTCATAGTCATTAAGACTTTCTAAATACCACGGAAATGCCAGAACACGCATCCAACTGCAGCAAATAAAGCCGCGCCGGCCAGGCTCAGCACAGCCTTGCGCGGATGCTGCTCACACACGGATGCTGCATTAACACTGGGCTTTCGAGGGTCGGCCGAGAGCTGTGCCTTCTGGTATGGATGAACACTGCTGGCCACAGCTGCCACAGAAAGAAATGTCAGGGACCCTTGCCACAGTTTGACACACAAACGAGGATAAAAAAAACCCTAACTACACAGTTTTGCCAGAGAGCACCAAAATTAGCCAAGAATACACCAAACGAGCCACACGCAGACCCGGCCATCTCCTCCCCACACAGGCCAGTAATCGCACAAGCTTTAAGGATTGTGCCGGGGAGCTTGGCAAGCCCCGCAGCAGCGTGGTTCCTCTGGGAACGCCTCGGTGCCCAGCTACACGGCTGTAAATGATCCCAAACGCCTCGGTCACCCCAGTGCCACCCCCCT
>NW_009737471.1:5397-8561 GCF_000703405.1 Apaloderma vittatum | reverse complement strand
GCCTTCAGAAGCGCCCTGGCTGCCCCAAGGAGCTGGCACCCGGCCTGCGCGTGTTTCCCGGCTGGTACGGATCCCTGAGCCTCTTGGGCAAAGGCCCAAACAACCTGAAACTAAGCTAGTTTCAGAAAAATGCCCCCCAAAAACTAGGGAAAGGCAAAAGCTTTGGGAAGGGGGTGAGGGGGTCAGCACTCCTCCTGCCCCAGGGAGGAGGGATGAAATGGGACCTGGTGAGCCTGCTCCATCTGCAATTCCTTCGCACGAATGAAAAAAACAGGAGAAAGAAAATGACCAAGAATGTGGGATACAGAAACAGAGCTGTTTCTAAACAGGATGCTTTTAAAGCCTTCCAGGAGGCATGTGCTGGTTCTTTAATCCCCATCAGTTCATTTATACCTAGTAACTTTTTACTGCTACCCTATTACATCAGGCCCTGTGGGGACAGAAGATGGTGGTGGGAGAAACTCAGGAAGTTGGGAATTTCAGGGAGACGGAGTAGGTGAGTTATACAGGTCCTTTCTGTCACCAGCTCTACTAGAGTTCAGCTTTGGGTAATACACTCAGAGGCTTGAATGCTTCTCCAAACTCGTGCAACACCTCAAGCCAACAAAACCGGCTGGAGATCTGGCTGCAGGAGCTCGCTGAGATCTCACCTCCCCTCTGCTTCCAGTCAGGTCAGAAATCCCAACAGACAAGCGGGTCTAGTCAATGGTGAAAACATGGTAAAAAGGCAACGGAGACCTTCCTCGGCTGCCCAGAGGTTTGCCACGATTTCGCGCTGCAGATGGGTACCTCTGGGGGGTCAGAAGGGGTTTCACGCTGTCTGCCAGCTCCAAGAGCTCTGGTTTACAGCCGCTGCTCTGCTCCCCTGCTTCAGGAATTTTGCACCATGACTGAGCCAGAGTCAAGCTCAGCCAAACGTCTGGCACGATCTAAGAGTAAGAAGCGTTACAAACACTCTTAGTGCTACACACATGGCTTGGGGAACAAATTTCTACGAGAAGTGCATTCAGGGTTATCAACTGGACCAGCCCAGCACAGAGCTCAGCCCCCAGCTCGGCAGCCCTGACACGGCCAAGAACTCCTCCACCTGAGGCGCAACACCCCAGGAGGAAAGCTCCCTTGTGAAACGCGATTCTTTTTGTCTTTTCTTTGAGTAACCAGTGCGAGTAGGTCTGGCAGAGTGCAAACAGAAGTCAGCCAGGAGGCTATTAGCAACATTTATTACCGAAGTAGATCTTCGGGAAGCAGGTACCACCCATCCTGGCGGGGACAAGCCCTCTGAGCCCACTGGGGGACCACATGCAGAACATCCCTTGCAAAAACAGGTCAAACTCCAATGAGCAGCAATTTCTAGGGTGTCTGATAGTTTATGTAAATGCAGGAATGGTCAAAGTCTGCCTACCCCCATTCCTGCACCTCACTGCTGGTAAGGATCAGCACTGAGGCTCCATCCTGGAGAAACGACAACCTGGATACTAAGTCCCGAGGCTGCTGCGAAAGCGGGAATGGTCCTTGGGTACAGACATAAACAGGGGTTTGCTACAGAAAAAAGGGAGAAGCGTGTGAGAAGGATGCATAGAAAAAAAATCAGAAAGAGGGATTGGGTAAAGTCAGAAAAGACTAAGAGGAGGAAAAAACCAAGAGGCTGAAGTGAACAGAAAAGAAAATGCGAGAAAAGCCGAGTCTGCTACAGGGAGCGGCTTTTTCCCCCAAGCCCAGCAGAACTCCTCAGTCGCCTCCGTCCCCCTTGCAGAGAGGCAGGAATGACTTTTCCCACTAGCACCATTTTGGTCTTGCTCTGGTTTTTCCTCGCCTGCTTTGTTCTTTCTCCTTACAAGCTCTTGCTGCGGGTAAGCGGTAATTCTTTCCAGGTGCTCGTGTCTCACCACACGGCCGTTCCCGAGCAGCTCCCCACTCTCCCTGCCACACCGGCTCCCACTCGGCTTTCTCCAGGCAGACCCTGCTCCACCTCCCCACGGGGCAAAGCCCCGGGAGCCCTGAAAACAGCCGGCTCCTCCCAAGGCCCAGAAAGTCAGACCCACACACCACTTTGGATGGCAGCACTCGGCTTTACTGCGACGGCTTTCCCAGGAAGAGGTCTGTGTTCAGAGAGGGCGCCCTTCCCACCCGCGGCAGGAGGGGACCCCCACCATGCTGGGGTCTAACGTGCTGCAAAACCCGGCTGGAGACCTTGGGAGATGAGACCTCAGCCCCCTGCTCCAGGTGAACACCGTCTCGTGAGAGCTTTGCAGTTTTTGGCCAGAGCTCGGAAGAAGCAGGGAAGCGGTGTCAGGCCAGGAAATAACAACAGTTTTGGTTAAATGCTCTGGCATCTCAGTAAGAGGTTTTTGAGGGGCAGGAATGGTTGTTCGGGTCGTGGGAAGCAGTTCAGGACACTTGCAAGCGGGTTTGTATGACTCTAACAAAAAGAAACTCAAGTCAAACCATGAGGTGGTTGACAATATAAAATCCATGGAGCCAACAGGCAGGTGACACCCAGGCCCTCCTTCTATCAGCCCAAAAGGGCTCAGAAAAACCCGCTGGAGTGAAGGACAAGTAGGAGAAGGCTGCTCAGAGCTCAGCAGAGCCTCCTACCATTAGCGTATCTGAACATTTGGAAAGGAAGCACAATAAAAAGACCACTTAAACAACTCATCGGCTGAACAGCTGACAAAGCCAGGTAAGAGTTCTGCCAGCAAGCTGGAGTCTTAATGTGTTTGCAATTCGTCAGCCTCCTGCTTAGCTCCTAGCAAGCCGAGAAGGCCAGGATTCAAAGGTGAAATACCTGCATCTGCTCCCATCATGTCTGCTGCTTAGTGCAAACATTTATGCTTCTTGGCATATAAAATAAATAGGGATGTGTTCCAGGGGAGCCTGTCAGTGCAACGGCAGGTACGCTTTACGACGTGCGAGCCTGACTCCCAGCGCACGGGTCCAGAACGGGGGGAGAAGGGAGCGGAGCCTCCTCGCAGCGCAGATGACCCCTCGGCTGCCTGCTTTGCTCGCCTCTCCCGCAGACACAGCCGGAGGGAGGGGACATCCCTCCTACAGCCCCACACGGCAAACACACCAGAGCCTGACTGCCAGGACACGCACACACCCCGAGTGCACGGGCACCTCCAAAGCTGCAGTCACTCCCCGCCCCAGCTCCCCACCCAGGGCCC
>NW_009737471.1:1462-5359 GCF_000703405.1 Apaloderma vittatum | reverse complement strand
CTCCTGAGCCCAGAGAGGAAAGAGCCCGGCAGCAAGGGCTGCGTCACGCCGGCACCCCCGCTGGAAGAGCCTAAACCACCCCGGGGGCTCTCCTGCGATATGAGCGGGTCCACACCCTCCAACACGCCGACACTCGCAGGGATAGCGGGGTTTTTCATGATTTGGGGTGTGCCCAGCGCCAGCCGTGAGGACGGGGCCTGTCGGCACCTCCACGGGGGTCGGGTGGAGAGGGGCAGCCCCACACACCCCCAGCCCGGCGGCTTTCAGCGCCCAGTCCTGAGCGAGAGCTTTTGCCACTTCTGAGGCACCAGGACAAAGCATCGTGGTGGAGAGGAGCACACAAATGCCCCAACTTAAAATCTTTGCAATGGCCTTGCCCAGCTCTGGAGGACACTTTCAAACCACTGTGTGATGGCCCAGCTACGGGCCACTCCTCGGGGCCTCCAGGAGCTCTGCAGAGCCGCTGGCGCATCCTGCACGAGTGCTCCCCGGCTGGCTCTGTGACACAAACCCCGCACCTTTCCCCAGCTCCTGGCAGCCTGCCTGGTGTCTGACTGAACACGCTTAGCGGGCTGAAGCCATTTATTAATTAATTCTATGTCAACAGCGGCAGCACTTCATGCAGTCACGCAACAGTGTCGCATATTAGTAAGTTGTAATGATGATGTTGGTGCAGGCTCGTGCCTGGGAACAATGGCAATAATTACGGAGTCTGCTCTTGTTGTTTTAGCTGTTGTCTGGGTTGAAACCCCCAAGCCCCAGACTCCTTGGCAGGGGATGCTGGTGGTACCAGCGCCAATACCTGCACCAAGCAGCTCCCCCAGAAACGCTGCCGGAGCTCGAGCACTCCTCCCACATCGGGAGACGCGAGGGACTGGCTCCTCCTGCTTTCCTCCGCCCAGAGTTATTTCTCTAGTGGATGCCTCCAGTTTCCCAGGGCTTCAAAAGGAGAGGTGAAGATAAGAGACAAGAGAAGAAGAAACACACGGACAATCCCGGGGAAATAAGGTTACTGGAAGCAGCAAGACAAGCTTCCTTCACAAGCCTGTTTTCCATTTCCTTCCCCTCCTCTGAAATTATCGCTGAGATTTCCTCCCCCCCTTCACTGCCCGGTATTTAATTGAAAACGCAGATCTGTAGCCCAGAGAGGTGTTATTTTCGGCACACGAAATAGAGATATCTCCTAGCAGCTGTCAATCCCAGTGACCTTAGCTTCTGTGCAGACTGCACAGGTCTTTTTTTTTCCCCCTCTTTCCTTTTTTTTTTTCTTCCCACTTTCTTTTTTCCGCCAGCCGAGTTACTGTTTCATTGCTCTCCACTGGGACTCTGACAAGAGCCGAGCTCCTCGCAGATGACACAGAATAATTGAGATGTCCTTCTGCTGACCTTCAGTCCCTGGCAGCGCTGGCTTCCCTTCTGGCGATCAGGGCGAACGACAGCTGAGTGGCACACGGATGCTCTGCACCCGCCCAGACCTACACATGAGGGCAAAAAACAAACTGGGGGGAAAAATATCCCCCCTGGGCTGCTGCGGTACCCAGCAGCGCCGCTAAAACCGAACCAGAGTCGCCCAACCCGGCGCACACATCAAAAAGTTGCATCCAAGCAAAGACGGAGCAATTATTTCTTCCCCGGCTCCTGCATTCGTGCGGGAATCTCACGGCAACGTGGCATCAGTCTGACATTTCCCTGCGGCAAAGGAGTCGAACGCGCAGGCACTAACCTCTCCACGAGAGCCGCTCCCACGAGCGTTATGCGCACCGGGGGCTCTTACGGGAGGAAGGAAGAGGAGATAGGAGCGCTGGGTTAGATTATGAGAACATTTAAAAGAGACGGCGCTCGAAGCAAAGAGGGTTGTTGGTTGTTGCTATCGCTGAGCCCTGCGATAAGCCAGGAGTGGGGACAGGGCTTCAAAACAAACCCAAGGAGAGACAGAACCAGCCCCAAAGAAGTTTACAGTGGGGATAAACACAGCGGGCAAGGGTTGGGGGGACGGCGATAAGCGCCAGGGGCTGAGCTCCCCCCGGCAGGCCGGGCCGGGCTTACCCCGGGGTTTGTGGCCGGGGGAGGAAGGGCTCGCTTCCGCCAGCCCAGGCTGCCTCTTTAAATCTCCGCTCAAATTCAGGCAGATTTCTCAGTGTCTGTTCAAAACAAAAACAAGTTCATTTCAGAAAATTGTATGACTAAAGGTTTTGACTTTTCCAGGATTTTTTTTTTCTCCCCCCTTAATTTTTTTTCCAGTCTACTCTATTCATCCAATTTGGCACTAATTCACCAATAGTTTTGATTGTCCCCAAAGCAGTATTTCTGGTAAATAAACTATTGTCCACCCCTTTCTCCCCAGCGCTAGCTATGCCAACTTCCATTGTGCTGACAATTGATTCCAGGTGGGTTTTTTCTTTTTTTTTCTTTTTTTTTTCCCAGCATATGAAAATGCCTATACAAAATTAATCTTGGTGACTGCGGCGAAGAAACCACCTCTCCAAAACGCGCCAGACAGCCGGAGCCAAACGCGCTCCCAGGCGTGCTGAAACGCAGGACAGATATATGGGAACCTTCCTGAACTCATCAGCTCCAAACCAAACTGCCAGAGATTGACAAGGACTGCTCACCAGTGGTCAAATCGTACCCTTTAAGCTGGAAACTGGAGCACAGCAGACAGAGACTTCCCAGAAACGCCCCCACCGCCCGCTCCGGGGGCTGGGGAGTGAGCGCAGCGGCGCTGCCCCGAGCTGGGAACGCTCACAATTAATTTTAAAAGCAGTATCACTTAATAACTTTCTGATCGTAAATGCAGGTGCTGTACCTATGTTGAGCCGAAAAACCTGAGGCAGGAGAAACACTTTGGCCGGTCAAGTTAATGGCTCAGGCTCTAAACTGGTGACTTTTAATTCCACTTGTGCGCTGGAGCCGGCCCTAAGATATTTCGAAGAATATCTGTAGTGGTTTAAAGGCGTTACAAGATGCTGTAACTTAAAATGGGAAATGTCTTAGTTTTGGCCAGGGACCTTAAAAATACAACAAAAAGCTTAGGTGAGGCTCATATGCGGAGTGGGAGACATGCTGCCCATAAAGAAGTAAAACTGGAATCAACAGAGGTTAAATATAATGGCTATAACTGAGCAAAGACAGTTTAACTGTCAGTTCAGAGGGAAACGTCAACTCCACAATGGAAATATCTACAGAAATGCATAGCAAGGTACTATTTGGCTGGATCAATGACTGAGATAATTGCTGCAAAATTATATTGTCTGGCATTGAAAAGAAGAGACATAAGAGACATCTGCACCGCTAGAAACACCGATTCCCAACCTGCCCTCATTAAATAATAAGGGGAGTAAAGGGAGTTAGACCCTAACGGGGGATCATCCTGTCCACCTTAGGGCGACAGTATCCAGGAAAAGAGTTTTTCTAAAGGAAGAGAAATTATTTCTGCAGTGCTGGGATGAGAACATTTTGCCTAAACCTGCAGACTCTTTGGCAGCCCCGGGCGGGCAAGGGGCAGGCACGCGAGGACCTGCCGTGACCCCAAAGTTCCAGTGCCCGGCAGGCCCTGCCGTGACCCCCACGTTCCCCGAACAAGCACCTCCGCACCCGGGCTGCGGGGGGAAACCGGGAACGCCCCCCACCCCCCATGCTGAGCCTTTATCAGCACTTAATTAAAACTTGACAAGGAGATTAAACACACAGAGGGCAGTTTTAATTAACTTAATATCGCATTCAATTTCCCAATTCGTCGCAGCGTACCAGACACCTGCAGACCTTAATACGAAACCAAACAAAGCCGGTGAGCACAGGAAAGGGGGACACCTCCGAGGGCTGCGGCTCCGGGGTCCCGTACGGGAGCTACTCGGGAACCTCCGGAGGACCCGGAGCCCCTGGGGCTGCCGCGGAACC
>NW_009737471.1:0-1380 GCF_000703405.1 Apaloderma vittatum | reverse complement strand
GAAATAGTTTGCCACGCACCAAAAAAAAAAAGTGTTATTGTTAAACTTTCTCCTTCCATTGTTTTTTGTGTGTCACCTCATGCCTCTCCCCCCACCGATTTCCTGACAGCCTTGGGAAGGAACAATGCACCGATAAAGTATTTTTTCCTCTAGAGATTTACAGCCCGTACGACGAGGAGGGCAGAGGAACGAGGGTGCCCTTCGGCTCCAGCTCTGACCCCTTGGCAGTGCCGAACGGTGCAGCCAGCCTGGACAGGTCAGAGAAAGCTGTTATCGACAAATGTTGCTGTCTGTGCAGTAGGAAAAAAGGAAGCAGCAGTGCCTCCCGCAGCAAACCCACGAGGTGTGAGAGGCTCCCGGCAGGTAGGATACCCGACATCATGAGGCACGGGGCCTCGCAGACACACCACCGGGTTCCCAGCAGTGTCCCCGCTTGCTGGGGTCTCTAACGCAAACTGAGACGGAGCATGAACGCGAGCAGGGTGCTCACAGCGCGACGGTTACGCACCCTGCCTGCCCGACGGGAACTGCCATCAGGTCCTCAGGACCCGGCAAGCACACACAGGTACCGAACGCTCTGGCAGACCCCAGTCACGGGTGTGCGAGTGCTCCAGTGAGAACCATGCCATCAGCAAACAGAGCCAGCAGCACCCGGTATTCAGCTAGGTCTGTCCCCAGAATCACACCTCCTGGCCCTGCCAAAGGTCGTTGTCTCTCACTCTTCTCCAGAGCAGGACCTCAAATGGCCAGGCTGCTCCCAGCATGTGCTCTCCCCACCAGCCGACTCAACTCGGGCACTTCCCAGTATCTCCTCAGCAAAGCCCTCAGTGCCACGTACCCAGAGCCAGCACCAATTTCTAACGAACCCTCAGGTACCTGTGCAAAGATACCTTCAGCTGTTCAAGACAACAGGGCCAACGTGGTGCCAGCCAAGTGCAGAGCGCGCTCTAGCTCCTCAGACCAACGGCCAAACTCAGGGCTTCCCTTGCCAACTGTGCTGCCTTTAAAAGGGGATGAGTGTTTGCACTCGGCCAGGGAGTCCCCAGGGCGGGTCCGGCCCAGCTTTTACCAGCGGACCCTCACCCGGGCTCCCCGGCAGCACAGGGACCTGAGGTTCCAATCATCCTGCCATCCTCCAAGAGGCCTCTCCAGGAACCTCCCGTTCGCACAGGGAACAGAAGGATGGGAGGCCATGAGAGATGGACAAGCATTTGAAACGCTTAATGGACAGAAAGAGGCCATCCTGAGTGGGGGTCTCAGCCTCCCGTAATATTTCAGAGGGAAAAAGAGAGAGAGACCCTCCTCCCCCACCTCGTACCAACATGGTGTAGGGTTTAAAGGAGGCTCCCCAGAGCGAGGAGCTTCAAAGCCTCGCCAGCC
>NW_009737470.1:2153-2445 GCF_000703405.1 Apaloderma vittatum | reverse complement strand
CTGAAGGTGACAGCTGCCGGGACCTTTTCGAAGCGGGAGGCTGTGTCCAGCCTCTCGAAGGAAAGTTCCGACGAAAAGAAGTTCCCGGGCGTTGGGGCTACCTGGGGAGGTCCGACCCAGGGTCTTACTTTCCCTCCTCAGCTCCAAGGGCTGTACATCTTCCCCCTATTGCCATAAAGTATCCGGATGTTTAAAAGGTGAAATGGATTTTTCCTCTCTTATTTGCCGGTGGTGTTCGAGGTCGATCAACAGGCAATAGAGCAAGGCTGTGCATCTATCGATCAGGGAGGGG
>NW_009737470.1:1872-2074 GCF_000703405.1 Apaloderma vittatum | reverse complement strand
TTATCCCCGGAGCCTGCCATAAAAGGTTATGGTTTGAAAGCCTCTTTGTTAAGGGGGTGGTGGTGTGTAGATGGATGGGTGGATGGGTGGATGGATGGAGGGGAGGGGGCTGCAAATCGTGTCCAAATGTACAGCATCGAGTAGGCAGTAAGAGGCCGAACTACCGTTTCTTGCCCGCCTTCCCACCAAACCAGCCGGCCCT
>NW_009737470.1:0-1776 GCF_000703405.1 Apaloderma vittatum | reverse complement strand
TCCCTCCCTCCCTTGCCGTGGGAGCTACCCAGATGCGCAGCCCCTGTGGCAAAAATTGACACATCCCCCTGGGGAAAAAGGGGCTCCCATTGCGGAGAGGGGGGAGAGGCAAAGAGACATCCGCCCAGGGAGGAGGGGTCGGGCCGGGGGCGGGGGCTGCCGCCCTGCACCGGCTGCTGGCCAGGGAGGGCTGAGGGTGCAGCGAAACTGTAGACTTAGAAAAGTTGCAAGCGCTGTTATTCCTTAAACAGGACAGTCTGCGAACAGCCGCCTCTCCCGGGGCCCCCAGTACCTTTTCCAGGTTTCCTGGCTAGAAGAGCTTTACTTGCCAAAGGCGTCGTAGCCATGCTATTATCGCACCTTACGGTGAGGGGAATGTGAATTATCAGTCAATCATTTGGTGAAAAACAGATCAGTGAAATTCACCCCTTTTCAAAAGGCAAATAAGCGCTGGATCCCGACTCCGGCCAAGTAGCCGGTATCTCCTTTTGGTGAGAGGGAAACTGGGTTTTTCTCCTGGCTTCACCGGGGTTCATTATCCGCCTTCCCATGGCCAGAGAGCTGCACTGGATTGAGCAAGAGGATTATGTATTTCCTCTGGGTAACTTTGATTTCCACACTAGTGGTCTGGGATTATTTAGGTGTTTCTAGTTTTCTCCCTTGTTTTCTGTTTCCTGAAGTAAGCACTGGATGATGCGACTGAAAAGGTTTGAAATCGTGTCGAAGTGATGTTTTAATCTCATTGAAAAGTGTATTAAAGGAGAAGATGTAATTTGTGTGGGATGTTTCGATGAAAGGAGAGATTGGAGTGGATGATACTTTTGCTCTCCTGTGAACCTCATGTCATGTTTATATTGAAGTCTGTGTAGCTAATCTAATTTGCAATAACGGGATGGCCTGCAAGAAAGAAGCTTCTATATGATTTCATTTCTTTCTTTCCTCGTTTAAATTTTACACAAATTCATTCTGACTTGCCCTGAATAATATCTAAATATTTTGAGGCTAACTGTCCAGGACGCAAACCAGAAATATTTATTTCATGGTATTCTAAACGCCACTTCACAAGCAATGCGCCACAAGACATAAACAGCCAGGTTGTGAAGCTTGTGAAGCTCTTTTTTCGTGACTGACATTTCAACAGCACAAATTTAAAGATTAACGTCGTAATAAATCCCGTGTCGTACCCGTCCGACGAGCTCTCAGTCGCCGCAGCTCATATCTTTTTTTCCTTTAAAGGTTTACCGTTACAAAACTGTACTTTCAAAATAATTTCCTGTGGTAGGAAGTAAATTACTGGGTAGATAATTTTTGTCTACAGGTGCTCTCGATTAACACATCTTGCAAAAAAGTAAAAGCCCTGGCCATACCTTTCAATGGAAAACTCACACCCTCGAAAATAAGATGGTGCAAACCCTTGTCTCCTGAGAGATGTTTGGTCATCTGATTAGCACATATTCCCAGCGTGTGCCTTAGTAATAATAATTTTAAAAATAATAAAAAATCCGAACAGTCTCGAAAATTACAACTCTTGTGTATAGTAAAAAGGTGTATTCAGCCTGTTAATTACAGGGGTTTGTGTCATTGGAATGTTATCAATGACCCGTTTAATTTTACTATAATTACTGACAAAATAAGACAGGGCTAGATCACAATACAGGGTATTCCTCTTTCGGATCAACATTGTGCTGGAAGTCCAGCTGATACGTACATAAACAAACATTTTAGAAAAATGCTCCTGCTGGCAAAACTTCGTTCGGTCCCGATTCTGCTTTCCCT
>NW_009737469.1:11154-11572 GCF_000703405.1 Apaloderma vittatum | reverse complement strand
CCAGCCCCCAGCACAGCCCAGGCCATTAGCGTCCTAGTCCCTTCCATTCTAATCTAATTATAGTTCTGTGTTCAATAGCTGAGCATAATGTTAAACAGGCTATTCCGAGCAAGCTGCAGTCAGGGAAGGCTGGAAATTTCATTTACACTGAATACATGATTCATTACAGCGGGGACTTGGGACAGACCCATTAATTCACCTGAGCGCGTGGCTCCAACGGGCGCTGCCGCCCCGCGCCGAGCTGGCACGCACCAACCCCGACGGCTTCTCCGTCACCTTCTAAAGCCGCACCAGGTGGGGCAAACGGCTCAAGCCAACGCAAAAACCAGAACAAAATCCCCAAACAACCCGCTGCTGAAAGCAGCACAGCATCCTCGTGTTCTTTCGGGTGCAGCAGTACCCGAGGTGTGAACCCGGC
>NW_009737469.1:9813-11114 GCF_000703405.1 Apaloderma vittatum | reverse complement strand
AACGGAGCAGGAGGAGGAGGAGGAGGAGGAGGAGGAGGACGAGGAGGAGGGAGACCCCAGCACCCGCGCAGCAGAAGCATGGAAATGTTTATGACAGCAAACATCAGCAAGTGAGCTTCTGGGTACCAACAGAGCGTGCATGTCGGATGCGCGACTCCTGAACGAGTCAGGCTGCCCATCATGCAAGAGGAGGTTATTTACAGACCGGGCCACGTCCCAGGGGGGAAATCGCCATCGCTTGCCCACGTTCTAGGGCTGGGCTGGGGCCACCAGACCAGGCTGAAGCTCAAGGCTGCCCCAGGGACCCTTCGCTCT
The DNA here is from genome assembly GCF_000703405.1 of Apaloderma vittatum. Lineage (NCBI taxonomy): Eukaryota > Metazoa > Chordata > Aves > Trogoniformes > Trogonidae > Apaloderma > Apaloderma vittatum. The sequence goes on along the minus strand of NW_009737469.1, from coordinate 10,799 downwards.
CAGCCCACATCCATCCCAGCCCCTGCCTTTGAGCGCGGGCCCGTCTGTAACCCACCTCGGCGGAAAAGCCGTTTCGGCACCCAAGGTCCCCCCCGCGGCAGGAGATGTGTCCGGCCACTCTGGCTGGGTGAGCCACCCCGCTTGGGTCTGATGTCCCCCGAGAAGCGCGCGCAGGAGGAGGGCACCAGGCAGGGACAAGCGGCGGGCAGGGGACGACGGGCGCGGGGCGGGAGCGCGGTACGTACCAGGAAACAGCCCGATGGCGTCTGCCCTGCCCCCAGAAGTCAAACAGGCTTCGGCCAGTCAGCAGGAGATTTCAAACCATTTCTCAGAGACAAAGGCCACGGGAATAAGATGCCGGTCAGAAGAAGAGGGTCTGCAGCGAGCAGAAAAAGGGGCTTGCACGTGCTGGTATGGAACACACAAGGAGCAAGCCGAGGTGGCCTGCTGCAAAAATCAGCATTTTTGAAGGAAAAAAAAATGAATAAATCTCTAAAGTAATGCTTTGAATGGGCTTATTGGCCTTGGAAACCAGGGCTGTGCAAAGCGGAGACAGAAGAAGACAAAGATGGACGGCAACATCGAACGGTTTTCCCCGTGCATGAGCATTTTCTGACGCAGCCCTGGGGACCGCTGACCCCAAACGGCAGCAGCTGAGCGGCCCCTATCCGCCCCCTCCCGCCCCCCCACGGGTGCCCTGCGGGGGCTGCCTGGAACCCCACCAAGGCCAGTGGGTCCCAGGAACAGCAGAGAGAGACAAGTCCCTTCCAGTGCCCCCTCGGCTGGGGCTCACATCAAAACCAACGCGCGCATCCGCTCAACAAAATGCTTTAAAAATCCTTGCCAATCCTCCGCCTTCTAAGACTGAAAAAGATGAACGACCAAAACCTCACAGGCCCGTGGAAGAGGGTGGTTAAAGAGACATCTGCTAAGCTTTTGCCTTGCAGGTTCTGTCCTTCCCGCGGGCAGCCCACCGAGCTGCATGG
>NW_009737469.1:9113-9327 GCF_000703405.1 Apaloderma vittatum | reverse complement strand
AGCCGGCCGGCCGGGCCACCTCCCCAGGAAGGAAAGGGGGCAGCAGCCCCCGGGGGCCCCCCGATACGCAGGGCCGCCGCACCGGCCACCTCACCTGTTTCCATTGAAGGTCGTTTTATAATCCCCGGGCGAGCGCAACGCCTCCTCCGCGTAGACGGGCACGGGGGTGCGGACGCACTCGTGGGAGCACTGCAGCGTCTCGTTGTAGGCGGTG
>NW_009737469.1:8350-8924 GCF_000703405.1 Apaloderma vittatum | reverse complement strand
GGCCAAAATCAAGCGGGCAACTGGCTTGCCTTTTTCTTAAGGATCAAATTTAACTTTCAGATGCAAAGTTTTTACCGTCAGAGGAATTACTTAAAGAGCCATACACATATAAACAATCAAATTTAACTTTTAGATGCAAAGTTTTTACCATCAGAGGAATTACTTAATGAGCCATACACTTAAAAACAATCTCAGACACTGCCCTGGCAGGGCAGAGCCGCTCCCCTCGGCCCGGGCACGGCTCAGCCCTGCTCCCGGCGACTCTCACAGCATCTCGTGGCCGTGCAACACTTCTGCTTCGGTATGTGCAAAACGAGGAGAACATTGGCAAGCAGGACCCTGTCCCAGACCAGGCTGCTCCTCCTTAAGGCTCTAGATGCCGATTTAATGAAGATGTCACTTTTTTCAGAGCGGTGTCTATCGTAATGCTGGAGTTTTTTGAAGATTGCAGCTCTGAGGGTGGTGGGAGCTGGCAAAGCTGGTGGTGCCAGCAGAGGAGACCTGCAGGGCCAGGACCATGGGGCTCCCCCGGCAGTGGCACTGGGCGCAGCATGTGCCAGCCGCGGGCAACGGC
>NW_009737469.1:7714-8318 GCF_000703405.1 Apaloderma vittatum | reverse complement strand
AGAGACAGCCTCTAAAATGACCATGAGCCCCGCCAGGGCATGTCTGCAGGAGGAGGAAAGGCAAGAAGGACGCTTGCATGGAGAGCAGCCTGTCCTGCCCGAGGGGACAAGAGCTAGCCGAAGGACGGGGGTAGAGATCGCGCCCCTTTTGAGCGTGGGGACTAAGCGTGAAGGGGGTTAGCTCTGCCATGGAGCCTGTCGCCGGCACAAGCAGCGCCGGAGGTAGCCTAAAAAATGCAGAACACACCAAAGCACAGTTTGGCAAACGTTAGAGCTGAGCAAACTCATCAGGGTTGCTTTTCCACCTGGGACACGTCTGCCTTGCTGCCTGCAGTATCCTCCGGTGATCTCCCAATTTCACTTACTGTAGACAATTTCTGCTCTACACTCCTCACGGTATTCAATGGTTTTTTTCTCCTTTTGGTTTCAGCACCAGGTTGATCGAGCTGCTCCGCCGGGCTGTGCTCAGCCAGAGAAATGGCACGTGCTGCTTCTGACCACACTCTTAAGAGAAAAATCCCAGCAGTGTTTTACAGAGGATTTTCCCCGCTCTTTCACTGAAATACTGCTATGAAAAGGGAAGCGTGGCTGAAGGAGGGAACGG
>NW_009737469.1:7327-7563 GCF_000703405.1 Apaloderma vittatum | reverse complement strand
AAGCGACAAGCTAACCTATTTTGCCACACGCCCAGCCACGCTGAGCATCCGCAGGAGCAAACGAAGCTGGAGGAGTTCATGAGCGCTCGGGGGGATGGGGCACGCTGCATGCAAACCGGCGGCACCCGAGGGGCGCAGAAGGTGACCTGCGCTCCCCGGACTCGTAGGGAAGCGCCAAGCCAGGCTGGGTCTCGGGGAGCAGCCGCAAAGCTCCCTGAGCGAGGCAACAGAGGGAC
>NW_009737469.1:6853-7260 GCF_000703405.1 Apaloderma vittatum | reverse complement strand
TGGGCTGGGGCCACGCGCCCCTGGCCATGCGCTGGTCCCCAAAGCCACCCTGTGCTGAGAGGCAGGGAAGCCACAGGGGCACGGATGAACCCGGGGGCTTCATCCTCCTCTGGAGATTTCACTATTAAAAATCCCATTTTCTCCGCAGTGCCTTCCTGGAGCCATCCCGGCGGACGCCACGGGCCTTAATGCACCTTCGCAGAGGCTCCCCCATTCCCACCCTGTCCCCATCCCCCCCAAACCAAAGAGACCCAGGAGGGACCTTACCAATTTTTTAAGACAAGAGTTGTTATCAGAGCAGCTATGACCATGATGAGGGACACGGTAATAGTGATTATCTGATGAACCGCCAGACCTGGGGAGAAAAAAAACGAGAGAGAGAGGGGGCGGGAGTCAAGGGGGTTCCC
>NW_009737469.1:5034-6811 GCF_000703405.1 Apaloderma vittatum | reverse complement strand
CTCCCCCGGAGCCCTTGCCCGGCAGCGGCGACACATTCCTCCCTCCTGCCTTACATAAAATAATCTTTAAGCCAGGCTTCTCATTTCCTATCCTCTCAAGTATGTTCCTTGTCAGCCCGAATTAGGCACGAAGAACGGAAGAGATGTGAAGACGTATCCCCTCCGGGACCGAAAGGGAAACTTGAGCGCAGCCTGGCAGCGGGTGCAGGATTAACCAGCGATAGTAATTACCGCACTAACTGCTGCTCACTTAGAAGGTCGGGTGGGCTCATTTTCTCCTAATTCACCTTACACAGGGTATCATTTTGGCTCCTTGATGGCTCGTGCATCATTCCTAATGAGCAGTTTGGAAACAAAAGCGCCTCGATGTACAGTATGTTTGTGATTTTGTGCTGCTTTACAGTTGCAATTTCGTAATGAAATGATTTTGCTGGCTGCAGCCCAAGGATGTGCTATTTTTCACAAACAGATGTTGCAGCTCCTGATGGATGAGATTTTTTAATAAATAAATGTTAGCATGACAGGAAAACAAGCAGATATATATACATATGTACACATGCATGTCTGCCTGTGTAATACCTGCGTAGCCATGGGTCCTGGCAGCGAGCCCCCCGCAGCCGTGCCCACGCGTGTCCCTTCCCCGGCAGAAGCAGCGCGCACCGAGTGTGCCCCCTCCTCGGAGGATGGAAAAACCCTCCTGGGAATGGCAGGTTGGGGTGGTGTGTGTGTCCCCCCATAGCCTGGAGCCCCTCAGGGCAGCCAGGACTTTGCACAGAGCATCCCAATGCTCTACCAGGAATCCCGTCCAGGGTCCCCCAAGTTCGAGCGAGTCTCTGAGCTGCACCTGGCTGGGTGATGGGGCCAGACAAGGTTTATCGGGGTGTTCTACACCACAGGTCACGCTGCTCCGCTACTTTCTCTTGAAGGACTAAAGTTTTGGCTCCTTTGAGCCTGCCCCTGCTCCAGGGGTTTCGGGTTGCTGCCCACGCTGCCAACAACACTCATCAGGGAGAAAAGCTGCTCGAGCGCAGCCCAGCTCCCTGGGCAGAGCTGCACCTCCCCGGGCACAGGTGCTCAACGCCTCCCCAGCCCACACACCTCCAAAGCATCGCTTCTCCCCCAGAAACAGGAGGGAAAACGCATCTGGTTTGGGGAAGGGCAGGAGAAAAGCCGTGCAAGGCTGCCGAGGCCATGGTGACACCGAGGGGAGATGGAAACCCCTCGGCACGGGCGCCGGAGGAGCTGTGCTTGCCTTTCGAAGGCCGCCTCCAGCACGCAGCACAGCAGCCTCCCAGCCTTCGGAAGCACAAGTGTGCATCACACCACGGCTCCCAGGGATACCTCGGCTTTCCTCAGCCCTGCCCATGAGCACACGTGCCTCAGCACCACACCTCAGCATCCTCGCTCAGGATCCAACATCAACTCACCCTTGTTGGAGCCGCGATGCTGGCCAGGCTGCAGGACCCAGGCTGCCTGGGGAAGGAGGTGCAGATCCCCATTTGGGATGCTGAGAACCATAAAATCCGCAATTTTGAGCAATGAGGCCAGCCAGCAGCAACACCTCTTTAGGAAGCGCTGTGGACTTTGCTGCTAGGATGCATCCGGGGCGTAAATCAGACGCTCAGAAATGTGAGTCTTGACAGTTTAATATAATAAAACCAAGGTCACCTTCGGCGAGTCTGATTCACCACAGGACGCCCAGTGCTGAGCACCGAGGTAGCAATCGCTCGCGGGGAAGGCTTCGCTCCCGGGCTGCTGGGGCAGGAGCTGCTGGGGG
>NW_009737469.1:4143-5013 GCF_000703405.1 Apaloderma vittatum | reverse complement strand
GAGTGGGGGCCTGCCACCCGCCCCGGCGGCCACAAAACTCTGGCATCTGGCACAGCAAAAGCCCTCGCCTCCAAAATGAAAGCAGCAGGGCTTCTGGAAGGAAGTGTGCACCCGGCGTCTTCTAGCGCTTGCTCCGCTTTGCTGGTGGATGCGCTACGGGGGAGATCTGGGAGAAGAGCTGGAGAAAGGAGCAGGCAGCAGGACTGGTTTTAAGGACAGGACATGGTCCAGAGTGGGAGGTGGTAGCAGATGTCAGCCACGTCACGGACATCGCGGGCGAAAGGGTCTGCTAGTGCAGGACTGAGGCAAAGTGACTCCCCGAGGCCAACTCCTCCAGAACGCTGGCTCTTCGGGTCCCGGCACTGTCCCAGTGCTGAGGCAGCAGAAGGCAAGAGCCCACTGAAAGGTGAGAAGGTGCAGAGTGCTGCAAACCCTACGCGCTTTGGGGTTCTTCCTCTGCTCCCCAGGGGAGCCCTTGGACAGACAGACGGACGGACGGCTGCCCACTAGCACCCGCACGCCCTGGCCAAGCCCAGCACAGCGGGACGGGATGCGTCAGGGTTATTTTTCTCCCTCGACTCAAGCACCTATTTTGCAAATGACCCATTTCCTCCGTTTACTCCCAATTACACTTCAATTGGTTCAAACAGGCTGTGACAAGGCTTCTCCAGAGAACGGCTGGCACGAGCAGCCGCCAGAACAAAGAGCGGGTCAGGGGAAGCAGCGCGAGCGAGGGCTGGCAGAGGACTGGGAGGACCCACCTCCTCCTCCCAGCTCTGCACTGTTCTGACACGGGAGCAGCCGGGCTTCGCGCCCTCGAGGTGGGGACCCAGTTGGGCTTCGTGTCTCTGCAGGCTGGGGGGCTCTGAG
>NW_009737469.1:643-3999 GCF_000703405.1 Apaloderma vittatum | reverse complement strand
TATGTGCCGGGTCAGGAGTGACGCCCACCCCGGCGGCAGCGCCGCCCTGGCCGCATCCCTTGCGGCAATCTTGGAGTAGCTCCCAGTGGGACACTGCCGAAAAAGATAAAAGAGAAGGCTCTAAAAATAAAATAAAAACAGCCCAGTGCCCGATTCCTTTGAAAACAGAAGCGGCGTCGGAAATGAGATCTTCTGCAAAGATGGGAGCCGAGGCAGAGGCGGCAAGGACACGGGAGAACCTAACGATGCAATTAATCCTTGCACTTACATAATGGGGAACGCGCAGGCAGAACAGATTGCGGGTGGCTGAGCGCTGGGAAGGGTGGCAGCTCTTCGGAGCAGGACACATGGATTTTAAGAAGGGCTGGATAATTTTAGACTCCACCACATACATAAGTTGCCATATGCACCGGCACAGAAGAAAGTTCCTTTGCATCACATATTAATTCTGCACTGGCGCCCGGGGGGGATTGCAAGGGGACGGGAAACGTTTCTCCCAACGGTGTTAACCCTGGGGTGATGGAAAGAGAGACGGGACCTGACGGGCAACTGGGGTGAGGTCCTGGGAAGCCCTATAGAGATACTTATGCAACAAAGACTAAAAGGTCTTTATTCTTACTTTGTAAATATACCAAATCCTTTCCTCTAGGCCTTCAAAGAAGTGTACAGAACCGTACAGAGTAAAATCAAGCAGAAATATCCAATCTGCGAGAGAAGGAGTTAATGGATGGGGCATCATGGGAGAGGGGAACCTCTGGTAACGGACACAGCACCCGGGGCCGAGGCGAGATGAAAGAGAGATGGCTGCAGAGAGCAAAGCAGTATTTTAAACACAGCCCTAGGAGCTCAGTCTGTCTGGAGGAAAGGGACCTGGAGGATAAAATCAATAGCTCATAAAGCCAAATTACCCTCCTCCTCGGGCGCAGGAAGGCTTCTGCCGAGCATGTAACTCACCGCGAGAGCCCACGCCCCCACAACGCGGGGCAGGCGGCAGCGAAGAGCCGGGGAATTACGGCGGCTCGGTTTTGTTTGCCCATCTCTACTGCAAACGCTTCAAACGGCGAAGCTCCTGCCCCGGCAGCCACTTAACAACACGCGAATAACCGGCGAAGGAACGCGCCGTGGGAAGGGCAGGGCCTGGCGGGTGGGATCGGGCAGGGATGCCCGGCAAGCTGCTGCCCCGGCACCGGCACCGAACGCCTCGGTGAGGCACCGCGAGCCCTCCCTCCTACAAGGCTTTTACCAGGCAATTTGACGCAGTGACCATTTAACTGGAGGGTAATTACAGGAGAAGTATTTAATGGAATTGAAAGTGTGTCCAAACCCCTGCGCTTCTGCTAGTGCAGCAGAATTTAACGTGCTGCCTGCCAGGAGGGAAAGCTCTTCAAAGACACTCTTTGAACCCTTGGAAACACTGAAATATTGCTGGGTTTTTCCACTCTCGTGCTGTCCGAGCATGCTCTGCTCTCGCCAGGGACTTCTCATCCCCTCTGGAGCTGGGAGACCCAGCCTCAGCATCCCCTCGCACAATGCAAATCCAAATTCCCCCATTCTGGGAAAAACACAATCTTCTCAAAGCAAGCAAACGCCAGGGCTTTTTTCCATATGTTATTTTAGAGATCGTATATTTGCCACCAATATGAAAGTGCTGAGTTTCGGCCACCTTTTGAAATGGCTCCTGGACAGCTCTGCATCAACAGAATTAATTCCACGAGAAAATCCATTCCAGACTAATGTCTCGCTACCGCAGAGGTGCAGAATGGCACCGAACAGGAGATATAAGCTTTTAATTAAAAACAAAGAGAACCTCTATCCCCCAAGGCCTTTATTTCAACAGCCCTGGTTAGGGAGACTCTATTTTTCATTTTCCCAATAAAAACAGCTACGAGTTGCAACTCTTTGAAGACCCTCGTCAAGTCCTCTAAGCTGCATAAAATTAAAGAAGGAGAAAACAGCTCCATTTCAGTTTTGAGAGGAGAATCCTGAGTGACCGTCAGCAGCAGGAACACAACTGGTGCTGCCAACACTTGCAGCGAAGCGCCCGCATCCCGCGGATTTCGGGATCCCGTGCTCATCCCTGCCACGAGTCTCCTTCCCCTGTCCTTGGGCACCGGAACGCCTCTGCCCGAGCATCACAGAGAGGCTGGGGAAAACCGGCTGGGCTCGAGAGGCTTCCCCAGCCATCGGCAAACACATCTGATTGGCTCTCACCCAGCCGATAAAGATGCTTTCGTACAACAAAATTCAATCAGGAGCATCGCACGGCCGCTCTGCAGCAATCACAGCCACAAATGGCCTTTCCCAGGGGGGATCAGGCAGACTTTGCCATAACATGAACCCTACTGCCGTTTAATAGCTTGTAAAAAAAAAAAATAATTTGCTGAAAACATGAAGGCTAGATACAGGGGAGATGTAGCAAGAGCCACCTCGGACGACCTTGTTCTGGTGCAAAGCTGGTTCACTCGCTGCCCGAGCTTCTGAGCAGGGAAACTACCTTGGGTCTGCTCCTCTTCACACCCCTCCCGCCTCCGAACCAGAGCTGGGGCGGGCAGAGCCCCGCGGGTTCCCACCTGGTAAATCAGGGTGATCAGCTCCAAACCCAGCCCGGGAAGCTCTGCTCATCCTGAAGTGAGAAATGCAGCTCTTCTGCAAAAAAACACCCACCGAGGCTCCTGGAAACCTCCTGGCATTTGAAGCTGGGCTGATGAAAGCAGGAGAATATCCCACTGCTGCTGCTGAGGAATATTCTCGCCAAGAGCCAAGATCCTTGAGGCTTATGCTAAACACGCTGGGACTTATCTTCTCAGGTGTTACAGCAAATATCACCGAGCGGTAAATACTTCAGAGGGCAGCAGAGGAGAGTTGCTGGCTCATTTTGGCACACGTGGGTGAAGGCACAGACGCACGCACGGCATCTGCTAATCCCGGGGAGAGAGACAGTCCCTTCTGCCTCGCCAGAGAGAGCCGGGCTCACGGCCACGCGCCCTTCTCGCTTCAGCCAGCCCCCTCCAGCCTTCAGGAAAGCTGCAGCCGAGGCAGAGCCTACTCAAGGATCCTTCAGGAACCTCCCCGGAGAGGCAACCGTGGGCACTGGCCCAGGAGACGCCGTCCAGCCCCCTCGGCTCCACTCCGACCTCCACAGCGGATCAAAGAGGCGGCCCCATCCTGACCGCCCAGGGTCTTCTTTTAAACACATTTATCTTTAATTAGTTCCTTTGAAGCCTTTCGCATCCGCTGTCTCCTTGCATCCAGCACCTCCTCTCCCGCACCCTCTTTTTGAAGGGGAGGTCATCTCCCGGCGAGGAAGCGAATGTCTCTTTATCAGCATTCCTTCCCGATGCGCTCCTGGCTGGGGC
>NW_009737469.1:274-569 GCF_000703405.1 Apaloderma vittatum | reverse complement strand
CCCCCAGCCCCCGCCTCCAACCCAGCTCCTTCACAGGCACGCTGCTCACCGAGCATGATGCCAGACTCGGTGCGTACCGGCGATCAAATCACCATTAAGAGTAGCAGACGGCACATAAAGTCTTCTGCCTTATAAAGCACTTAAAGGTTTAATTAAAGATGGCTTTATTCTAATAATACTGAAAGGAGAGCCTCAGACAACCCAGCGAGGCAATTCATGCCTTCACTCTGACAGTCTCTGATTCATTTTTCTCTTTTCTTCCTTTTTCTTTTCGGCTGAGCTGCAGTACAGGAGG
>NW_009737469.1:0-253 GCF_000703405.1 Apaloderma vittatum | reverse complement strand
GCCCGCCTAGAGCGTGGCCACCCTGGCGAAACCTCCTCCAGCCCTTGCCTCTTGCAGTGTGCTGGAATTTTAATTATTTCTATCTTTCCGTGCTCCGCCGTAAAACCGTTATGACAGCCCCCGAAAAAGGAAGCGCATTTTTGAAAAGCATAAGCATAAACTATGCCTGGGTGAACATATTGCGTTCCCATCTGACTGCCATCAGCACTCCGGCAGGCGCCGAGGCAGGGGTGGCACCGGGACAAGCACACCT
>NW_009737468.1:0-7355 GCF_000703405.1 Apaloderma vittatum | reverse complement strand
GGGCCTGGGCCGGTGCTCCGTGGCCTGCAATGCGCGCAAGTCCTGGCCAAAAATATCCCCCAAATGCCCAAAAGTGGAAATAGAGAACTCCCATTCTGCAACAGCTTTGTGGCATTTTTTTTTTTTGAGAATGTCCTCTTGCCCACTCCTCAGAAACACGACGGGATCAGGCTCACCAGTTCCTCCTCAGAGATGAACAAACTAGGCACAGCCGTGGGGTGGCTGCACCTGATATGATTCACTGCCTTGGAGAGTAAAGGCACTTCAGTAACATTTCCACTCCATGTAGTTGCAAAATAACGCAGTTCTGGAAAAATTTGTGAAGATCCTTGACCCATGTCTTCCCTGCACTCCTTGGCCTTGCTCCTCCGGCGGTGTGGGCGGGGGCAGCATGTCGGGGCCTGGCATGTGGTGCCCTCGGTGACCTGCTCCTCAGGTTTGTCATCCCCTAAACCAGACACTGGCTTTCTAAGGATGTCTGTCTTCCATTTCTTTTATTCAGTAAATTCATGCTGTGCCCAGCACAAAAGACATAATTAGGGAATAATTCTTCTCCCTGTGCTGCTGGAGCCTTGGCTAACCCACAACTGCTCTGTCCTGTAAGAGGTGCTCTGAAAGACTTTAGCAGCCAGATGGGCTTCGTGCACCACGGACTGTAAATAAATAGATTCCTAATGTGCAACACATTTCTTTCCGGCAGCCTCTGTTGGCTTCATTATCTCTTCATAGCCATGATTTTGTGCTTATGCCTTCTGCAGACACATACATGCAGGCCTTTACATTAAGGGAACATTATAGATGTGAACTATGGCTCATCACTGCCTGGATGTGTCAGCCACCCCTCACAGGAAGGCTGTGCTGCCATCCAACAAGATCTGGACAGGCTGGAGAGCTGGGCAAAGGGGAACCTCATGGAGTTCAATAAGGACAAGTGCAGAGTCCTGCATCTGGGGAGGAATAACACGAGGCACCAGCACAGATTAGGGGACGTCCTGCTGGAAAGCAGCCCTGTGGAGAAAGACCTTGGCGTCCTAGTGGACAGTAAGTTGTCCATGGGACAGCAATGGGCCCTTGTGGCCAAGAGGGCCAATGGGATCCTGGGGTGCATTAAGAAAAGTGTGTCCAGCAGGTCTAGGGAGGTTCTCCTCCCCCTCTACTCTGCCCTGGTGAGACCACACCTGGAATACTGTGCACAGCTTTGGGTTCCTCAGTTCAAGAGAGACAGGGACCTACTGGAGAAAGTCCAACAGAGAGCTACGAGGATGATCAAGGGACTTGAACATCTCTCCTGTGATGAGAGACTGAGAGAACTGGGGCTGTTTAGCCTTGAAAGGAGATGGCTGAGAGAGGATCTTATTAATGTATATAAATATCGGAAGGGTAGGTGTCAAGAGGAAGAAGACAATCTCTTTTCAGTGGTGCCCAGCATTAGAACAAGAAATAATGGGTTTAAGTTAGAACATAGGAAGTTCCACCTCAACGTGAGGAGAAACTTTTTTACTGTGAGGGTGATGGAGCACTGGCACAGGCTGCCCAGGGAGGTTGTGGATTCTCCTTCTCTGGAGACTAACAAAACCCACCTGGACATGTTCCTGTGTGGCCTGAACTAGGTGATCCTGCTCTGGCAGGGGAGTTGGACTAGATGATCTCTAGAGGTCTCTTCCAACCCCAAACATTCTATGATTCTATGATTCTATGATCAGTAGCATTACTGGTAGAAACTAATAATGATGGCAAGCCAAGAACTGAAAGTCATTGAGGATGTATGGATTTTTTGTTACTTGGAATATTGTAGTAGAAGCATTATAATCTCACCACTCACATTACAGCTCTTCATATCTTAGTGGTAATTTCTTTAGACTCTTTAGAGAAGTAGAGTAGAACTCAAAATTAATGAAGTTGTCAGAACTTTATTCCATGTGAATAAGGAAAGGTTGCAAAATGCATCTCAAGTAATTCTGAAGGAAAGACCTCAAATATAGTATGGCTTTTTTTGTACTGAGAAGCAGAGGAATATCTGCTCTATTCTCCATCAAAAACAAACACAGTCATTGTCCTACAAAGAGCCAGTGACTCACTGCTGCTGATAGTCACTTCAGATGTAGATTCCATCATGGAAGGTGTTTATCAAGCAGAAAGTACGGTTGTTCACATGGGGGGAAAAGAAGCCACAAAACCCACAACTTTGGCAGTTATATGAGGAAGCAGTTCTCCTTTACAAAGTCTTTACATTCCAAGGGAATCCAGTCACTTACAAATACCCTGTTGCTGCTTTTTAAGTGGATATTGCTAATTCTTTCTGGTCATGCTGGTTATTTTACCTATGGTAATTGTGTCACCATTCTGGAATCAAAACACATTGTGGAGCAGTACAATAAGAACATGATATTAAAATGGTCTCATTTGTGTGTGCCTGCAAGCAAAAATATAATTACTAGCTTAAGTTTTTCAACTGAAACTGAAACAAGACTACATCTTCCATTAGCTGCTGAAGTACTGTAATGGCCAACCATTCTGTTACAGTACTGGGAATGTATTCTTTCATTTCTAGCCGCTTTTTCCTAAGGAAATGAGGCTTATACAGTTATTCTTTGTATCAGTACTTCCTTGTAACTGTTGGATCTCTTCACCAATTTTAAACAAATTTAGTAGAAGGATAGAGTTCTCAAGGATATTAAGTTAATAAAAATTCTATGGAATTCAGTGGCTGAGAGGACTGCAGTCCAAATTAGTGCCGCCTTTAAAAGAAAAGTAAGGAGAAATTAGTTCTCCCTATTTTATTTGCTCCTGGCAAACCAGCTGATTGGTATGCACACCCTGGACAGCTGGATATACAGCTCTCAACCAGCTGAAGTACCAGCTGCTTCTTGCCAGGCCTGGTAGATAGATAGTGTAGGAACCGAAGGTGTAAGGGGCAGAGAGCTCTAAAAGTAATACAGAAAATAGTCAGAAAGAGGCAGGAGTGATGCAAATTGCTGGGAAACAGAGGAAACTAAGCTTCATTAGTTCTGCTGCTCACTTAATGAAATGTTTTTTATTTCTTGCTTTTTGCTTAATGAAGAGAATTAAACCTGCAATCCTGTCTCAGAAATGCTAATTCTGATAAGGCAGGTTGCTAGTGTACGCAGGTTGTCGTGGTTCTACCAATTCCAGTACAGCTATGATCACATAAATCAGCTTAAGATATCCCCCAGCATTTTTATGGATATGCAGAATCATGTCTTAATTTATTTCATTTTTGAAAAGCAAGAATGAAAACACATCAACTATTTTTTTTCTTGCTTTATAACTGTAAGCTCAATTCATCTTGCTGCTTGGCCTCTGAGCATTGGACAATTAAAAAAAAAAAGCCATTCAGATTTTTCATCGTACAGAAAATCCATCAGTTAGCATAGTTAAATGCATGCTTTTAAAAGTATAACAGTGTTGTGATTTAACCTCAAGTGTCCACTAAGCCTTGTGTAGCCACACGCTTTCTCCCTTCTGGTGGGATGGGGGAGAGAATTGGAAGGGCGAAAGTAAAAAGGCTCATGGATTGAGATGGATATTTTGATACTGAAAGCAAAAGACACATGCACAAGCAAAGCAAGGCAAAGTGAGGAATTCATTCACCACTTCTCGTGGGCAGGCAGGTGTTCAGTTATCTCCTGGAGGGCAGAGATCCATCCTGCATAACCATGACTCGGGAAGACAGCCTCCGTCACTGAATGTCCCCCTCTTCTTTCTTGCTGCTGGGGTGTTGGACTAAATGACATTTAAAGGTCCCTTCCATCCCAAAACATTTTATGATTTTACAGTTCTGTCGTGTGAGATATCCCTTTCTTAGTTGGGGTCAACTCTGAGGTCCCAGCTGTGTCCCTTCCCAACTCCTTGTGCACCCCCAGCCTCCTTGCTGGTGGGACGTTGAAAGAAACAGAAGAGGCCTTGACTCTGTGTATGCACTGCTCAGCAATAACTAAAACCTGCCCAAGGTATGAACACTGTTTGCAGCTCAGATCCGAAACATAGCTCCGTACCAGCTACTATGAAGAACATTATCTCTATCCCTGACAAAACCAGTACAGATAGTGAGTTTACTGTGAATTTATCCACACAAGCTTAAAGAGACTTACATTCAGAGCTGCCACATAAAGAACATATTTCTGATAGTAAATAGCTTTATAACAGAAGAATATACAATGAGATCCAGCAGGAGATAGAAGCTGAAGCTTGGCAAAATAAAGCTAGAAAAAAATTATAAGCTTAATACAATAAGAATATTAAATCAGTAGACAGATACGTTTAAGGGCATGGCACTTCCTCCGTATCTCAAACATTTTAAATCAACTTTCTGTTACAGGCCCAGTGACCAGATACAAACTGACACTGAAGCTACTGAGTTGTGTGCATGTGCACAAAATCATACTGGAGGGCATTATAGTCCTTTTTGATCTTAAGCTTTCTAAATCTAAGCAATAACACTGAGAAAACATTCTTACCCTCATAAAAATCCTGAGGGTTAATTGCTCTAGTTTTCTTAACTCTTTTATGGCTAAGTCTATAGGGCACAATATCTAAATATATTGGGCTTGTTTGGCTGGCTTTTGGCAGCAGGGGGGCTACAGAGGTGGCTTCTATGAGAAGCTGCTAGAAGCTTCCCCACGTCTGATAGAGTCAATGCCAGCAGGCTCCAAGACGGACCCACAGCTGGTCAAGGCTGAGCCCAGCAGTAATGGTGGTAGCCACCTCTGTGATAATATATTTGAGAAGGTGGGGGGGAAAAAGTTGCTGCACAATTGCAGCCAGAGAGGAGTGAGAATATGTGAGAGAAAAAACCCTGCAGACACCAAGGCCAGTGAAGAAGGATGGGGAGGAAGTGCTCCAGCTGTTGGAGCAGCAATTCTCCTGTAGCCTGTGGTGGAGACCATTGATGAGGGAAGCTGTCCCCCTGCAGCCCATGGTGGACCCCACACCAGAGCAGGTGGATACCTGAAGGAGGCTGTGACCCTGTGGGAAGCCTATGCTGGACCAGGCTCCTGACATGACCTGTGAACCCATGGAGAGAGGAGCCCATGCTGGAGCAGGTTTGTTGGCAGGACTTGTGACCCCACGGGGGACCTATGCTGGAGCAGTCTGCTCTTGGATGACTGCACCCCATGGAAAGGACTCTCAGTGGAGCAGTTCATGAAGAACTGTAGCCCTTGGGAAGGATTCACATTGGAGAAGTTTGAGAAGAACTGTGTCCTGTGACAGGGACCCCACACTGGAGCAGGGGAAGACCTCCCCCTGAGGAGGAAGGAGTGGCAGAGAAAAAATGTGGTGAACTTACTACAATTCCCTTTCCCCATACCCCTGTGCCACTTGGAGGAAGGAGGTGGAAGAACTGGAAGTAAAATTAAGCCCATGGCAGAGGGGAAGGTGGTTTTGAGATTTGGATTTTTTTTTCATTACCCTTCTCTGATTTGATTGTTAATAAACTAATTTCCCCAAGTTCAGTCTGTTTTGCGTGTGACAGTAATTGCTGAGTGATCTGCCTCTCCTTATCTCAACCCATGAGTCTTTCATTGAATTTTCTCTCCCTTCTCCAGTTGAGGAGAGAAGTGATAGAATGGCTTTGGTAGGCACCTGACATCCAGCCAGAGTCAATCCACCACACTTAGATAGCTCTAGCTGTTGGTGGGACACACCAAAATCAGTAGAGCATCATCCCTAGCTTTTCACTGTGCCAGAGAGATGTATTTTTTGGTGTCATATAACCCATGTCAAGAATTACAGTGGCTGGAGACAGAGGAGGATACCATCTGTGTCGTAGCATATGGCAGCCCTGGAGGAGCAGCAGACAAGTCTCTTCTGGCTCCAGCATCTTTTGGCTTCTGTATATTTTCCTCATAAGCAACCCTATATTGGCCTAAAGTCCTGCTATGCTGAATCTGCAGGATTAAAAGGTTACTAAAGGTGCACACAGATCTAACTTTTGGAAGGCCATATGTTGTAGGGTGAGGTGCTGTGAGTTGGTTTCAGATAGATGTTCTCCCTTTGCATGCGTAGGGTTCAGATGAAGATAGAGTTTGATCCAAACAGTTTAACCCTCGTGAGTGTGTTAGTTCCACATTGCAGCCTACTGTAACTTTCACAACATTACTACCACCTCTCTGTTTTCAAAATTCTTCACTTAAGCTCTTCTGTCAAGAAGCCTGAAGTATGTTCCATAATGCTGTATACCTACAGGAAGACCACTGAACTGGCACATATATCACAAAAGAAACCTGTGTTTTGAGATATTTAAGAGATGTTAGAAACAATATAAGGGCAAAACTAAGGACATTTTCATGTTTTATTTTGGATGTTTTTCTTTTTTTATGATTTACAGTAAAATAACAATTTGAGATGTATAATACCATCTTTCCTATAAACTGGCAGTAGTACTAATGTTTTGCTTCTCAGAACAGTTGTCTTTCCTCTGGTGGTGGCTACACTATCTGATAAGTTTAATTTTTATCAGTCCAATACTTCTTCTTTTCAACATGAAGATGAACAGACAGACACACTTTGAAGCCCACTCAGTATTAAATGTTGTTGATCCCACAGGAGTGGACAGCGTATCTTTTCAATGAATAGTATAACTGCAGCCAGCACACAGGCATTCCAGTAAAATTATATGTTAAATTAAAATTTTCTAAGTTCCTGTGCTGCCCATAGTATCACACTCATAGTACATATACAGAGTTGCAATAAGGAAATCACAAAAAAATCATCTTCTACAAGATAACAAGAAAGTGATTCGGTGAAATGTTTTGCAAGTGTGCTTCCATTTTGTCAAGAAAACCCCAAATGCTGTCAAAATATTTTTGAAAGTTAAAGATAGTTTGTGACAAGTATTTAATTTTTAAAAGGAGAGTAATAACTTTGGAAAGGAGCCTAGAGGATGAAGCTCTATAAGACGACTGAGTTAATATTTCCAAATATATTTCATTTTGTATACGAAATCATATTTTCAATGGAATTTTTTACCATATCTGGCTTCAATATTTTAGAGCAAAGTCTTTTGATCTTTCTCAGTCTTAGACAAAGGTGGAATGGGAACTATCAAAATAAGACAGTGAATACAAAAATGACATATAGCAGACTGACCAAAAAGTGTACTAATACATTTATAAGGAGATTATTTCTATGAATGTGATAATATCACTGGGCAAAAGTAACTCATTAAATATAGCAAAAGTCAATAATGAAGCTCTACAAAGCATTGCAATACTGTACAAGCCAGAATAACAACATAATTGGAGCTTTGGGATCAATTTCCTTTTTTCTTTTTTTTTTTGTGGTGATGTTCTAACTAATTTCACCATAAAGCAATAAGGTCATATATATATATA
>NW_009737467.1:0-4197 GCF_000703405.1 Apaloderma vittatum | reverse complement strand
AATTGTTCTATGATTCTATGATTCTATGGGACTAATGGGCTTCTCTGAACTGGAGATATGTGGACTAGCAGTTGTCTTCATATGCTGAGGAGGGACAGCCAGTAAAGGGACGTGGTTGTGCCATAAGGACTCCCTGGAAGTTCTCAAACCCAGGCTGGGTGGGACTTTGAGCAACCTCGTCTAGTGTCACTAGATGTTCTTTAAGGTCTCTTCCAACTCAAACCGTTCTATGATTCTATGAGTCTTTGTTTCTAGGATTCTGTGATTCTACTAGTCTATGATTCTATGATGATTCTACAATGATTCTATGATTCTACAGGCAATGCGATTGGTCTGTATTTGTAAGTCACTTAAACCATGTCAAAGAAACTCTTAATTCAAGATGACATCTTTTCTCTTAGAAAAAATTATCTCATAAAGCTACAGCTGTGAACAAGTGCTTTGAGCAAAACATAACACAAATGAAAAAGACAAATTAGTGACTCTTACCATGTTGCTGCATTTTCCAAAGGGTGAAGAATTCTTTTGCAAAATAAATGGAAGTATTTTTTGCTGTGTATATATGTTTGCCTTAGTAGTTATTTTTCGAAACCCTGTTTCAAATGCAGAATGCAGCTTCTAGCTTCCTAAGCAGTTTTTCTTGTCAAGGACAAGTTGAACCAATTTATTTGAGCTAAAATAAATGTCCTTTCAGTTTCTGGCCAGAATGAAATGCATTGGTGTATGAAGCCCACTTTAAATGGTTGACATTAGTATCAACAAATGTCTTTGCAAAGATAGTGGTAAAATATCTTGACCGTGGAATGATAGCAAACAGACGAGAAGGAAGAGTTCTGGCTGAAACCCTGGAAATTTTTGCAAGCCACATATTATTGACAGGCTGTAAGGGTCCTGTCTATGCATTTTAGTCAAAGTAACCATGGTTATCTTGTAGAGTTTTAGGCAGGTTTTGTTAGAAGACATGACTTTTCACAGGTTCAGCAAAACAGCTGTGATTGAGAGTGAGAAATTCATGAATGACCTAGTCAAAGGCTGTGTTTGCTCATTCTCTGTTGTGTGTAATTTTAGGTAGGTTTCTGTTTTTTTCCTCTGCACCTTCTAAAAAGTCCTAAATTTTGTCAATTGACAACTGGTTAGATGACCACTAACATTTAGATGACTTGAGCTATCTTCCTGATGAACCTCACAATTTATATCTAGGAAATCAACTGGTTTCATGAAACGTTTTTGTGTTTTGTAGAGGTCATTAAAGTTCTTAGCAATAAAACATTTGCCAAAAATACAGATATTTACTGATGGATTTGCTAATTGATAGAATGGTAGCTAGCTATTCTGAAGTAAAATGATAGTTCTAAAAAATATCTCAGTACATTTAGGATGAAATTATATGTTGTGCTCCCAGTTTATGCTTTGCAGGTGCATTGTACACATTCGAGTTCTTTTAATGGTTCCTTCAGTATTGCCTCAAGGAACACTTCTCGATGTCCTACTGTGGAACACAGGCCATCTGGATATTAACTGAACTGCAGCATTTAATTCCACAGCTCTTATTCACTTTGCATTGTTCTTGCTTGTGCAAAGAATGCCATAGCTGACACCAAAATAAATGTCTAAGTAAACAGTACACATGGTAATGGGGACTGTAAGAGCATTCCCTTGGCTTGCATGAGTTCATTCTGAGCAGTAATTCAAATACTGGCTTAATATAGCACAGTGAGATGCTGATAAGCTCATTCTCTTTTTCTTTTAAATGTACTGAAGAAAAGTGGTGCTTCTGCTTTTTTACAAAAGTATTGCTGTATTTGATATATCTCTAAATCCACTTTTAACCTCTCCTTTAAAAAGAATGGGATATACTGTAATTACTGTGAAAAGCTTTTTGTAAATACTTGCTTTTCTAAATCATTTCACCGTCTGAAACAGAGATGGCCTTTCCTCAAAATAGTTAATGACACTGGTTCCCATTTGATCATTTCTAAGCCGATACGATATTCCTGTTCATGTAGTAACTTACTTAAAGAAACACCTGAAATAATTGCCTTTTCAAAATGTTGCCCTCTTGTACAAGAAAAGGCTTCATTCTTCTTGTATAACATTTTCTACATCCTCACCGTGCTTTTGACAACACTCGTTAGAGAGGAGCGAAAGCTAAGATGACAGTGAGTAACTGGAATGAAGCTTGAAAAATATTGCTTTTCTCTCAGAGGTAAATGTCTTGGCTTTGTAATAAGAAAACTTCTTCATGTTGCATAAGTAAAAATGGTGGGGCAAGTGAGCTCAGGGACAAGAACCTCTGACTTGTGGCTCAATACTGTTGTTATAACCACAAAATCCAAGTCCTAAGAAAAATAGGTAAGTCTAGATCCCATGGCTACTTGGTTGCACTGATCTAGGAAGAAATTATTTTCTGTGAGGGTGGTGAGACAGTGGAACCGGCTGCCTGGGGAGATTTTGGCTACCCCCTCCTTGGAAGTGTCCAAGGCCAGGCTAGGCGGGGCTTTGAGCAACCTGGTCTAGTTGGAGGTGTCCCTGCCCGTGGCAGGGGGCTTGGAACTAGATGAGCTTCAAGGTGCCTTCCAACCCAAACCATTCTATTATTCTATGATCTTACAAACATTTATGATGCATGCTGGGTAAAAACAATTGACAAGGTTATGTTGAATTCCAACAAACCCCATACGTCACACGCTCGTCAAGCATGAAGTGGGAAGGAAGAGTCTCAAATGAAATCAAAGGTGTTTTAATAAAATTAAAACAGCAAACATAATAAAATTGAATAAATTTATCTTCCTTCAAAAAGGAACACTGAACAAGCTGATGAACAATTTAAAGAAACGTAGTGGTGCTATTGCTTCTGCAGCAGTTACTGTTACACTCTTGAAATTTTATTTTACCTTATTATTTATTAGGACATCAAAACACACATTTTTTCCACACATAAATTTTACTTTTTTCCCATTTTACCTGGCAGTGGAGAGAAGCACATCAGTATGACAAGCCACATTAAAATTTGAACAAGGAACCTTTTAACAGAAATGCCCCAAAGTTCTTCATTTAAAATGCAGAGACACAAAATCCCAAACTGCTGAAAAAAAATGTGCAGAAATAGGACACTTGAAGTAGCTTCCATAATTTTCCGATTGATGGCAGGCACTGCTGAAGCCTCTGTTTTATTTTATGGAGATCTCCACCAAGCAACAGGTCAAAACCTTGAGCAATGAAAATTAGTAAAAACGTGCTCCTCTCTCTTCATTATGGCTCCACTTATATGTTTGGAAAATAACCCAGGGAGTGCTCAACTGGACAGTGAGAACTTGCATATCTTGGCTTCTTTGACAGAGCTTTCGTTTAAAATGTTCTTCTCAAATCCTGCCCCTTTCACCTGTTTTATTTAGGAGAGAAATGCAAGTAGTTATCGCACAGCAGTTCTCACTGTTAATGGCTATGGGCGTTTCCTGAAAAATCTCTTTTCTATTTCATGCCACATGAGTTCTGTTGAGAGTTGGGTCCATTTTAAAGTCAATTACAGATATGAAAAAGAAAATCTCTTTAAGTATTTTCACGTGGCCTACCTCTGTTCATTGCACAATTTTCAAAACCACATTTTAACATGCTAAAAAATACACTTAAGCACTAAATTGGTTTCCTTATCTTGCTCAGATGCCTGCTATGTGAGTTCTTCAGGTGCCCGAGGATGCCTATAAGAGTGAGCAGATCACTCCATTCATCGACATGAATCAAGATGCTATTCTGCTTGGTTACTTTAGAAGTTTGGAATATTTTGTAATACTTGTAGCTGTTTGATGAATCTAGCTCATTTGAACCATTAAGTCAGGGTCATAAAGCTAAGAACTGTTGTACATAGCTTTAGGGAGGACAGACATGGCAAGTATCTTTTATTATGCGCTTAAATACTGTTTTACCTTTTGACACTTCCCTCATCCAGTGCACAAAACAGATGCAGCTACTGTTTCCTAATGGCTGAAAAACCGTAAAACTGTGAACACCAGGGTTTGGGGTTTTTTTCCCACTTCCAAGCCCATTCTGAGAAAACAGGGACTTAGTTCCACAACTGCTTAGTTTCACGCCACTAAAACACCGCTGGAAACGGGGAGATGGTATCATGGGGATGCGCACCATTCCCCAGCCCCATCCGCGGGGGAAACAGCTCATCCGTGCTCCCCAAATTGGAAGAGG
>NW_009737466.1:0-1638 GCF_000703405.1 Apaloderma vittatum | reverse complement strand
AGATCTTGGTTTGATTAGCAGATATGAGTCAGGTACTGTCATTTATCTGGTTTTTTCCCTTGGTGCTTTTGTCCTCAACTTGTTATTTTGCTCTGCAAAAGTGAGGCAGTGATCAGCTCCTTTTCTTTTACCCTCTGAGGGTTCTTCAGGTGCTGAATTGCACTCGGAACAGTGGAGAAGGATCACCATGATTTACAAGGAGGCTTCAGGTCAATACCCTGCTGAAGAAGAGAAGGACGACGTTCTGATCAAAGGTAGCTGTTTGTGCCTGCAAGTTAAACCGGTGCCCTTGAGGGGAGACCACACAGGGATCACAGGTTCAATCAGCACCAGAGATGTGGTAATCACAAGATGGGTCATCTACTTAATTATTCTAGAGGTAGCAATAAGTATTCATTACTTCAGGGCTATCAAGATAATGGTTTCCTTTTTTTTTTCCCCTTCTTTTCCTGGGCTTCCTTCCTTGAGCATACAGAGAGCAAAACAGGAAAGCTTTTATTAAATAACTCTTAAAAAAGGTGGAAGAGTGAGCTTGGTTATAAGTAGTGTTTATAAATGATACTGAAGAAGAAACAATTCCGTAGAGGACAGTCTACAGCTGTTAACACAAATGATTTCCACTCATGGGTTTGCAAAGTTCTTAGACCAAATTACCCTGACTTCCTACGTTTGAGTGAGTAATGTCACGAGAGATTGATAGTCTTTCCTTGTGAGCACAGGAGTGAAAGAAGAAAGGCAAGCTTTCAAATCAGTGTCAGCTGATGAAGGGTACGCTCATGCCAAAGAAACCTGGAAGTTCAAACTGCCTGAGACACATCCTGGTGTAACAGTCAAATCAAGCTATCCAAAGCTGCGTGATTAGAGAGAATAGGTTAGAGAAACCAGACAGTTGATACCTGCTAAAGAGAGAGCTGTTCCTGTGCTGATAAAACTAATCTGTTCACTTAGACATTCTGCTGGGATACGGAAGACTTGTCTTCAGTTTTAGGTTTTAGAAAGACAGCCTGCACTCCCTTGACAGTTAGTTACTCAACCTCTTCTGTGGTTCCTATATGAGAACTTGGTGTAATAGCCCTCTTGTTCACAGTCATGCACTGGTAACCAAGAGAAAAAAAATCACTGCCAAGGTGCTCTAACTCCGTACTCTATCCATTACAAGATAGTTCAGAAAAAACAAGAATGGATGCTTTGTATTAGTAAGCTTTGCTTATGAAATATGTTCTCACTGAAACCCGTTAATCAAAACCTGGTTTGATGCATGGCTGTTTGCTTGAGCTAAAGTTTACTGAAGTCAGCAGAAATCTTTCACTGGATGTTTCATGTGTTCCCCTCCCTGACTGGCTCTGATGCTTTATGCTTAGTGGACCAGCTGAGGAAAAATGCTCAAGAGTAAAAGCCCTTGGGCTGAATATTGAGGCAACAAGTATCCAGAAGAATTAATCTGAAGGGTTACAGAGTCCATAGTTTTAAAAGCAATTGTAACCCTACAGTTAGGAGACAGAGTTAATGTAAGTACTGTTGCAGCCATGATGATTCAAAGGTTTAAGGGTAGTAAGATTGCTTACGTTCTAAATCCCTTTTAAATGTGTTTATGCTTACTTATATTGCACTCATCCCCATAGTCAGAACTGCAGAATA
>NW_009737465.1:11907-18040 GCF_000703405.1 Apaloderma vittatum | reverse complement strand
GCGAGCCAGGTGGGGTTGAACCGTAGGTCCCTAAGGAGATGGGCAAGGTGTGGTCCCTATAGGTGTGGGGGGTGTACGGCCCCTGGAGGTGTCCATGGGAGCATGGTCCTTACAGGGATGGGCAGGTGATGCGGTCCTGCTGGGTCAGCCGTGGGCACAGTCCCAATGCATGGGACAGCGATGCCTACAAGGGCTATGATGGTTATAGGTCTGCAGTCTGTGTGGTCCCCCATAGTGTGTGCACTGAGTGCTGTTCCTCTAAGTGTATATGACTTTATGGATGGATGTGTGCAGGGCATATGGTCCCTATGGGTGTTTGAGGGCTACATAGACCCTATAGGGTGTATGACTGTTAGAGACCCTCTTGATATATACTTTCCTTGCCACAGTGTGTGGGGGAGGTATGATCTTTATAGTTGTGTGCAAGCAGGCCCTATAAATGTCCACAAGTTGTTTGGATCGGTGACCCAGAGACACGTGTGGGCTTCTGGTGTTAATGGACCTTGGTGTCCAAGTAGGTGTGCCCCAGGACACTCATGGGCAGAACTTCCTCACTTCTCCAGGAGGTGTCTGACCCAGGGCAGTGCCCACAATACAACCTGGTGCTGGGCAGATCTTGTTCCCAGGGCTTTCAAACCATGCTGCCCACCAGGAGTGTATTATCCCCACTGCTCCACAACCTCCTGCACAGAGACAAGCCTCTCAGGCTGCACAGGGATTGCTGCACCAGCCTGGGGCTGTTGGCACCTGCCCGGGAAGGTACACTGAGTCCAGCTCTCTGCCGCAAAGGCTCTCCTGTCTCTCTCAAGGTGGAGCCTGCCAGACTGTCTGATACACTCCCCACTTCCTCAAACTGGTCCTCTTGCAGGGCAGTTCTGGAGTGCTGTAAGGATGGGCTAGCAATGCCTCGGGCTACTTGTACCCAGTGACCCTGTCACAGCCACCACACATTTTTTTAAGACACTTTTAAGCAAGCTTCTTGCAGGTGCCTCCATGCTTGAATTTCCTCAAAGTCCTGGTTCTTCCCCTGTGTCCCATTGCAAACTAAACTAAAGCCTTTACAAACATTTCCTGAAGACATACAAGGCATTGCCAGCTGTAAGGACACACAGAGGACAAAGAGGAATCACAGCAAAGAGGAGCACATGAAGACAGGAACAGAAGCGATGCCCTGTTGCTGCAGGCAAGCAATTTTCAGGAGTGGGGAGGATGGTGTAGAGTGAAGAGAGCAGTGGAGAAAAAGAGGAAATGATCCTGAAAATCCTCTCCTATGTAACTCAAACCCCGTGAATAGTTTCCTCAAGTTATCTAGGTTTCATTGCCCTCAGCTTCATGGCTGGGAGTATTTTGTAACTCTTGTAGGAGATCTCATGGATTGTGAGGCTGCCAAGGAAAGCTTTCGCTCTGTCTTCTAAAGCTGCTTCGATGCTGGAGGACACCTGGGAAATCAGACAACTGCTTCATTCCTCAAGAAGACCCACTCTGCAATACTCCTAGGAGTACTATGTGTAAGGGATGTCCCCAGGTCTTATTAGTAAGTCAACAGCACGGGATCCCCAGGCCTCAACAGCACCTCATCTCAAACTTAAAAGTGAGGCAGAAGGAGGCAGCTGAGAACCATTGTCACATGTGACCACCCAGGTGGGAGTTTGAGCTGATTCAATGCATGTACCCATCTCAACCCTAAATACTGTGAGCCCAGCTCATCTGTCCTCCCTTTGGGGATTATACTCTCATTAGAGCTGTTCTTCAAAACTTAATATCAAAAGCTGTAAAACACACTTGGCTAATGTTGAGAGGCCATCTCCAAACATTGTGGGTCTTCCAGGTTCCCAGCATGGCTTTATCAAAATCTCCACAGCAAGCATCTTTAGCCCTGAGCCACCTTGAAACTCTGTCCCTGCTTCTTCAAGGTAGATGCTTTGCAAAGTGTAGGAGGCATCAGGATGTAATAATCTGTCTTCCCCTCACCTGGTTGCTCCCTGCACATTTACAGAGGAACTGAGGTCTCTGCACTGTAGAGAAAATCCAGCATCCTCTTGCATGTGTGCAAGGCCACCTGCTGAAAGTCCTCAGGGACATGATCTGCAGTTCTTTGATACATAAACTATCGATGCTCCTCTGTCCTTATGCCAAATGTTCCAAGGGCACAGTAAGTGTCTAGCAAAATGATATCTCCCTGGAGAAGAGTACTAAGTGTTAAGTATTCTGCCCCATGGAATATTTGGGGTCCAGGACTTGGCTTTTTTTTTTTTTTTTAGTATATCTACAGAGCCTCTGGCACTGAGACTTGGACTTCACATGCTCTTGTGACACAACTATGGCTGTATTAGACCAAGGTAATGTAGAAACATCCAGATGCCTCTGCCGCCTCCTGCTCAATTTATCAACACCGATAAGCATGCTAAAAAAGGAGAAAGTCTCCATGGATTTCTTGTATAATCCCATTGCCTTGCCCAGAGCCAAAACAATGGGCTGGAAGGAACTAAAGCAAATGTGGAAAGAAGCAAACGGTCACCGAGTGTCAGATTTCTGGGACTTCCCTGGGGCTTGCAGCTGCGTTGCTGGCTGCAGAAGGAAAGGACAATGGCCGAGACGCTTGCAGGAGAAAATTCCTCTGCTGCGCACTTAACCATGCTCAGGAAAGATGACTCTGATGGCAGCTCCACTCCCTAACTTCATCCCCACCTGGAAGTGTCTACAAAAACTCTAGCACTTTCTCTTTTATCTCAGGTCCCATCCTCCCCAGGTTGTTTTTATCAGCATGCCTGTTTCAGAGCTGTTTTCTTGTTTATCTTCTTTGCTGGGCGCTTTCATCTCTCTCCTGGAGATGCCGCGGCTGCTGGCAGTGAAGGGAAGTGCAGGTTCAGTAACTTCTGTTTAATCTAATTCGAACACAGAATCATTCACCTTTAGCCCGCTTTCCCTGCCACCACTTGTCGGACTCCGATGACTTTGTGAGGAGTTTGTAACGAGTCTGATGTGCTCAAAAGCTGATTCTTCCTCGTCAAGGGATTATGCTGTGACCGTGAATCTTTATTAAAATGAGCCCAGCAGTTTGGACCTAATTTTTTTTTTTCTAAAATTAATGTAGCTACAAAAAGCTAATAATAGGAGTTTGGGAGATTATTTCTGTGAAACTGATTTCTTTCTTGCTTGACTACATAAGGGCTTGCTTTATGAATGTAGTGAGGGTACAGAGTGGATCCCAAGTTTGCTATAAGCAAGGCTGCTTGCTCCCAGATACGAGACAGACAGTGAATGGAAATCAGACAGGGAAATGTGAGGTGAACAAGTGGAGATGCTGAGATGGCAGGAGTTGGACACACAGAAGTATGTGCCATGCCAGATGTGATCAGCTTCTTAGGCACTTTTTGAAGCAGCTGCTTCAAAGGAAGGGACAAGAAACTAGCTCAGAAAAGGGACATTTCATCAGCTTTTAGTGGTTGGTTTATTCTCTGGTGCCTGAGAGAATTCTGTGTTTTGTATGGGTTTGGATAGCTTGAGGAACTGTGATTATCTTTACCCATGGGAACATCTTGTTTCTTTTTCATTCTTTCTATCCCTCCAGCCGCTGTGGCAGTGAATGTCACAGGCTCACGATGTCCTACAGCAGTGACGTATGTGCCTGTCTTTGGGAAATTCTCAGCACTTAAGTCTCTGTTCTCTTCCTCAGTTAGCGGAGGTCTGGAAGGGTGGGGAGACTGCTGGGCCGTTGACATATGTATACGCAGTTTTCCAGGTGACTTACTCACCTATGCAACTTGAGGGATTCAGGATATTGCTGCCACTGCCTGCAGCAATGTCAGCAGGATGGGATAGCCAAGTGTTCCTGGGACAGGTTCAGTGAGTTCACTGACAGTCTCACCAGCAAGAGCTTTGGTGAGGCAGTTCATCAATGCACTCATTTGAAATGTCCATGTGGGCCATCTGTAAGCAGAAGACAAAGAAGCTGCTCCAGAAAATGATTGATTCCTCATTATTTATTCAGGTCTGCTTACAGAGAAGGCTTCAGAACGTACTTTTACTACTGCGCTTCTGCAAACCCCAAGGTCCTGTGGTCAGGTGGATGGACATAGTTTCAGTGTCTTCTCCTGGTGGAAGAAGCTTTGAAACAAAACCAATAGGCCAGACCCACAAAGTTCCTTCAGTAATGTTCTGTGCTGATGTCTGCACAGATCACACATTTGTCTTCTGCTGCTTTTCCCTTTTCTTCTGATTTGAACAGCTCTAACATACACTTACACAGACAACACTGGTGTAAGGATACCAGAAGTATTTCAATCTTTCCTCCAAGTGTGGAAGAAGATCCTTATGGAGAAAACCAGCTCTAAGGCCATTCTTGTGGTCCCTTCTTAGTTGGTAGAGACTCGCTTCACCTAAGCACTTGTAGTGCCTCTGCACTTTGTGAAATCTTGTGATGTCTTTTGATAGTACCACAAAATCTAGCACAAGGGAAACCCTTCAACTATTCACTGCAATATGTGGCATCCAGGCAGGCAGAACAGGATACAGGGACCTCAGCATGGGCTTCCTCTCCTTTAATGGTATCTGCTGCACAATGGTTCACTCAGACTTGCCCACCAGTTCGGGAATAACATTTTAAACTGCTTTGGCTTTCTACTGTTGTCATGATAAACTAAGATTTTGCTACAGGCTAGGTCTTTCTCAGTCCCTGAAGGGCTACGTGCCAGTTAAATGTAGCATATGTCTGGTGCAGGTATCTTGCCTCTGTATCAGATATTGGTGATTAGTTTCCTTTTTCTTACTGTAAGTGCACAGAGGGAAAGCAAGTAAGAACTTTTCTTTTACACATCGTTACTGTCAGTGTTGTTATTTCTGTTACCATTACAACACCAGCATGTCTCATTAACACAAGGGCAGACTACTTCTTCTCTGCCCAGCACCTAGCTGGGCACTGCTCCATTAGTGCACAACAAATCTGACTTTCCCATGGGATCAGAAAACTCAGCAGCTGCTCTTCTATTTACATTGTCCTACAACTCAAGGCACTTCATCACCAACCAGCCTGCACTAGGAGAAACTGTCCAAGTCAGCAGAGAAACAGATGGAAGGATCCAGATTGCATGCATCCAGCACCTTGCACAGTCAATACCCAGCTACAGGCTGAATGCAGATGATAACATGAAATGAGAGACATCAATATGGGTGTTGATGATCACAGGTCTGCCTCCAAGCCCAGCAATATGATGAGGCACTTGGGTAGCTTTATTTACTGAGATGGCCTCCTGGCTCTATAACTCAACAAACCTCTGCTCATACCCACTTCACCAAGGCTACCAAGGAAAACACAGGCTCAGACAGGCTTGAGGTGATATGAATGGGCTTTTTTATTTCCTTCAAATATCTTGTCCAAGAGTGGCTCTTCAGATATAACAGTTTTATCTGGATGTATTAATTTAACAGTAGAAACCAGGCACTGAAATGCCACAACAGGGTATAATTTGCAGCCTGCTATAGCTAGAAAATTGTGTGATCCCAGATCTCACCTTCTCACAGACCACCCAGGACTCTAACATTTCATTGTTACCTGTCCCACACACTTGTCTCATCCTTGCAGGATGGCTTCAGACCCTGTCTTAAGACTGGGAACAACCTAGATATCTTAGACTGATAACATGTCAGGAGCGCTGTGGTTACAGTATTCCTAGCGACTATCACATTAACAGAAGCCCATTCTTTTATTGCATACCCGGAGACTCTTGGACTCTTCAACGTGTATTCCTGCAGTCATAGAACAGCAAGCCATCAACTTGAGTGATTAGGATCAAGTTCTCATCCTCAGGACCTAACCTATGTTGAAAGAGCAAACAGAATGGAAGCCAGAGCATGAGGGTCATTCAGTATCTGCTGGGACATGCAAGCTGAACACAATGAATCACTCACGGCTGCCTCTATGGCTATGCTACAGACCAAAAGTATTTCTCTCTCAGCCTTCTCTTCTGGTCTCACTTGCACTTCCAGAATGTTTGTACTGTTACCAGTCTTTGACACATCTGTGGGTGCCCACTACCCACTCTGGAGATGAACATCAGTCATAGAGAGGATTATCTATCCACTCCACTGATACGCTCACCCTATTTGGGAGGGCCTTTTAAGGTCACATTTCAGC
>NW_009737465.1:0-11876 GCF_000703405.1 Apaloderma vittatum | reverse complement strand
ATTCCTGCACTTCAGTAAAGACCTTGGAGATACATCAACTCATGAATGGTGAAATCAGACCCTAGACGTTTACCACTACATCTTAAACATTGCCTGAACACTTGACAGATAAACCCAGGGTTTCTAGCAGGTAAGGAATTCCTTTTGCTTTTCTAAACCATTCAACAGTCTGTTAGGGATAAAGATGCAATTCAGCCAAACCTGAGCAAGGAAAAGCTGATGCTGAGCAGAGAGAAGCAGTCAAATATTTCACAGAGCAGGTTCAGCCTGCTC
This sequence comes from Apaloderma vittatum, assembly GCF_000703405.1. Classification (NCBI taxonomy): domain Eukaryota; kingdom Metazoa; phylum Chordata; class Aves; order Trogoniformes; family Trogonidae; genus Apaloderma; species Apaloderma vittatum. The sequence continues at coordinate 11,603 of NW_009737465.1, read as the reverse complement.
AGAGGGAAGGTCATATGCACAACCAGTGTGCACTTTCTATAGGTTAAGATTGCTATTGTATTCTCTGGTTGCATTATTTTTTCTGTTGTAGAGGTTACAATTCAGGCCTTCTAACACTTCTAATCAGTAACGTGTCTCTCCTCCCTCTTGACAGACTAGGTGGGTAGTACGGTTCCCAGAATGACCTCCTACCATTGGTTAAAGATCACTGCCTGCCCGCTACCACTCCAGGCTTCTCATTAACAAAAACACAGAATGTACTAAATACAACACCTAACTGCGTACATATTTCCTGAAGAGGGGGCAGGCACCCTGCTTATTGTACCTCTGAGGGATGCACAGAAGCTATAATAACGGGCACAGTGTGAGATGTTACAGGAAAGGGATAGGGTGGGATAGAAAACAGAGCTGTTTAGCAGAAGTAGGCCAGGCTGTACATATTGTGGGACTAGAAGGATGCTAAAATGGAGTCCGCAGCTTGTCAAAGCAATTGGATTCCTGTATTTTATGCCTAGCCTATCAGGCTTGCTTTGCAGTCAGTACACAGAGACAGAGGGAGGCTGTGCTGCATGGATTTGCAATAGCTCTTTAAGGACAGACTGAAGTTCTGGGAAAAAAACAAAGTCTGAGGCAGTTATAGTGGGTGTCACATGGATGGCAACTGCTGGGGCTGTTCCCATCCTGCTGAGCCCTGTGGCTGAATCAGACCCCACAGGAAGAGAAGGGGCAGGAGTATCGGCCCAGCCTCTGTCAGTTGTGTGGCTGCAGGAGTGAGACTCATGCTTCAGGATTGCCTCTCTCTTTCCTTGTGCTGTAGCTAGAGGCAGTTCCTACTGTTCAGGTCGCAGGTGGAAACATGCGACCCACCTTTCATATCAGCAGTAATATTGCACCTACCCTGATGAGGCTTTGCCTGGGATCTTCTCATCACTGCCTCTAAAGGAGGTAATTGCAATGAGAGCATGGGAGGAGCAGAGACTGAGATGCCTCCAAATCTAAGAACCTGCAAAAACTTTTCCTGACCAAACAGTAACTGTGCTCTTAGTAGAGAGATTTACATGTTAATGATCTTCAGTCCCTGATCTTCATATTTCCATGATCTTCATTCTCCAGTCTTGATGGGAAGCATGAGCCATGTTCACCTTACAACCATGCTGGCCAGCCTAAGAGATATCCACACCATGACGTCTCTGGGAAGGCACCAACACACATGGTTCCCACCACAACAGCTTCCCCATCTATCCTACTCTCAGAGCTCCAAACCAACATGAACCCAGGAGAAGGGAAGAGCATGACAAAAAGCCCTCCTCTTCCTCACAGTAGGTGAAGAAACTCAGATGAGGAAGCATTCTGAGGCACATTGAAAGGCAGCAGCAATAGAGAATATGGGAAGAGCTGGCCAAAAGGGACATTGCCTAACATTTTTCGCGTGAGGTTGAGCAGTACAAGAGCAAGTGTAGGGCTCCCACAGTGACCTTATAAAAGACAGATGTGTTATTCAGGAAAACAGTCTACCCAGTGTTCAATCCACCCCTTTGCAGCCAGTATGTCAGTAGGGCAGATTTTTGCATAAGGCAAATGTGTTACTCAGGCATGACAGTGCTTTCAAATGGTCTGACACATCCTACCTCCTGTCTCTGTAAGTCCCTCTGTTTCTCTTTACAGGTGAATTTTATACCTTTTCTAAAAGTCCCCTGAGACAAGACAGTTCTTCCTAGTCATTCATGGGCCAGTCGAGTGACTGTAAAAAGAGAGAACAAAAAAGTCCTTTGCACAAAGCTCAGAGCACTCTGAAATTAGAATATTCTCCAAGGCTGACAGGGAGACCAAAGAAAGATGAACACCAGGCTTGCAAAATTCAGAAAAGAATGAGGCACGGGAGCACTACTTGCATGTCAGGCCTGGGTAATCTTTGTCAGGCACATGAGCAGTTCCAAAATGAGTAAGGGCCAGTGCAAAGAATGGGTCCGATGTGCTGAAGGCAGGCACTGCAGCTTAGGCAGGGTGCTTTTACTACTTCCCCTTGGCTTAATAGGAAGTTTTTACCTTAAATCTTTGTGCTGCTGCCACTTCTCTTGTTTAACCAGCCAAAAGCACGTGCTAGGAGTCCAACTGCTGCTGTCTGCAGCCAGAACAGCTCTCGCAGCAGCCCAGGAGATTGCAGGCATTATCTCCAGCTATGCTGCAGTGCTGGAAGAAGTGTACTAAGGTCCTGTAAATATCAAAATGTTTCCCAAACTTGGGTTAATTTCACTAGAAATGGTGTCTGAGAAGAAGTGGGAATGACAAGAAAGCTGCATTTGCTGCCTTGCTCTAGGTGGGAATGTGTAAAGCATGCTCACCAAGTTTTTATTTGAAATTCTCTTTCACTGCTTGAACATTTTGCAGGATGTGTGCCTGTAGAAATGAGCACAGATCCAAGACCTGCAACACCAACAAGCTGTGATGGCATTTTGCGGGAGTACTCACATGGTTCAAGGGCATTTTTTATCAATCTGGATTTCACTTGAAAGCAGCTGTGCAGCTGTGACATCTCAGCCATATGCTGAACAAATGCAGTGAGCGTCATTCAGAGCTGTGCCATCACTGACAGCGTGAGCTTGGGCCACTGTTTAGTCCTCTCATCCCACTTGGCCAGCTATTAGAAGAGAGGGCTGAGAGAGAGAAAGCTGATGGCAAGAAATTGGATCCTGTAGTAATAGAAAACCAAACTGGATGGGTGAAGGATTTGTGAGCAGAGTGGGCAGCAGCACAGAGGAGATCAGCACAGTAATAAGAGGTAATCTGGGATCCCTTGGAAACCACAGGAATCTTAGCTTTGATATCACGCTGCTGACTGGTAGAATTGGTCAAACAGGCACTGACAGCACAGGAACAATCAGATGGTTTGACAAATTGCTCTGCTCTGTTTGGTAATCTGTGGTCATGGGCCTCATGGTACAGATGAGGTCACTCTGGGTTAACAACCCAGGTCACTGCTCTTGCTTGCCCCTGCTTCTCTCCTAGGATACAAATCACACCCTGTCCCCTTTCTTTGCCATTTATATCACATTTGTAACTGTATCTTACATTCAAGACACTCTCCTCTGCCTACAGAGCTACAGCTAACCTGCACTTGATCTGGGCTAACCTGAACTGGTTTTATTCTAGCTTGATTTACAAAAGCCATGCAAGTCCAGGAGCCCTTCAGCAGAGAGACATCACCAGGATGCCAAGAAATGTTCGGACCTTATTTGTGGAAGTCTATTTCTCTGAAGCACTGATGAATCCATGGGCATGTCCCACACTTGCAGCACAATAAGCAGACCACAATGTGCAAAGGAGAGGTGCCTGAGAGACCAGGTGGGATCCGTATATCAGGGCTAGATGGCCAAGAAACCCAAGCTCTGGAAAGAATTTTTTTAATATTTTTTTTTCAGAGCTGTGTGTAGATGTAATCATCCTGAGACGCCAAGCAGTAATCACTTCAGCAGCTCTTCTGCTCAGGGTGCAAAGCCCCTCTGTGGGATCTGCATGCTGCTTCTCCCTGTTTCTCAGTAGAAGCAGAGGGAAGCAGCTGGAGTGACATGCAGGCTGCTCTCTCTGTACATGTGTGTCTGTGCATGGAAAATGGTTAGCAAACTTGCTTGGACTTTGAAATTTTTCCCACTCAGTTTTTATTAATTCTCCCTCTGCAATAATCCTCAATATGTTTTGCTTACACTCAATGAGCAAGAGGGGAGCACTGCCTCCGTTAATTTAACTCCCACAAATTCACATCACTGCTGGGTAGAGATTGTGCTTCCTAGCACATAAAGCAGCTTCTTTATATTTCAAAAGGTTAGAGATTAGATCTTATTACTATTACACTTTTATTAAAATTCCTATTTACTTTTTTTCCACCTTCTTCTTTTCATTGATACAATTACAGGAAAAGCAGAAAGAAAATGTTTGATCAGGAACATTTCTTGAACATGGAAAGGTCCCTCAGCCTGTAGCTTACATACATGTCAAAGAGGGAGCCTTGATGCCCTTACCTGCAGATGGGCAGGGAGGAGCTGGCTCAGGCAGGCAGCAAGCACTGCCTCTCCTCCTCCGTACACCCTGCTGCTGAGCAGAGAGAAGTAGCACAGAGCTTGACCGAATTTCTTAGGCCTGTAGCAGGAGGGGAGTTGCCTCTGAACAGAAGGCCCCTGGAGCATTTTTTTTTTTCTCCCAAGGAACAGCTTTGGTTTATCCCAGGTGTGAAGCTCAGAGGAATTTGCAGCCTGGACTATGATCCAACTCCCTGTGGTTTCGATAGGGATGGAAGGGCAGAGAGCAAGCCCCTTTATTTACACCAGATGGGTCTTTATGCTACAAAGTCAGATGTTACAGTGACAGTGTGGGACTCTGGGCTGCCTCTCATGTGACGTTGGGTGAATGACTGCCTACAGATAATGGTAAAAGGAAGAAAATTAAACCTATTGGCACTTTCAGAGAGGCCAGCCCTGAGTCACACCAGATGGGAGAAAGAACTGGGTTCCTTAGGAAGCACATGGGGCTCCAGTGTTCACCCACGTGAAGCAGGATGAGATGCAGGACATGTACAAATTCAGCAACACTGCTCTGACTCTTGACAAGGGAAGAAAGAGGAGACAGTATCTCTCAAATGCCACGTTCACTGCAAATCTACAAGCCTGTGACCCTCCTGCTCTTGGCTCACATGCCAAATAAACCAGTGAGGAAAGGGGACACTTAAATAAACAACAGTGAAAAGCAAGGTTACTCCCTTGATTAAATAGAACTTTCCTGTTTAGGAGCAAGGGGAATAAAGAGGGGAGCATGAGGGGCAGCCTCTTCAAATAAATGTAGGACATAGTAGATGGGGATCAAGAAACTCTTGAATTTACTGTAGCAGAAGAAAGCCAGCAATGCACTTAGTATAAAGCAACACTGATGGAGTATGGCAGTAAGCCAGTAATTCTTAAAAGATTGTCCAGAAAAGGCTATTTTTAGGCTGTACAGGGTGTGGGAATCTCCTCAGCAATGTCCAGCCCATGGAGATCTCTACCATCCCCAGGGCGTAGGAGCAGGTGGAGGCTGGTAGCCAGAGATGAGGGAGAGTAGGGAAGGGAGCGAGGTGGGAGCTGTGAAGGTGAGGGACGCTCAGCTGGCCACTCTTTGGGGGTGCATTGATCTCAGCAGGAGGCACAGGGCAGTGGAACGTGGCAGAGAGAGGTTCTTTCTTCCACATCCTTGACGTGCTGCTCAGCAATTGGGCCAACCATGCTTAGCCTCCATGTTGCTTCCAGCAGTGGATAATCACAGGCCACCTGGAGTGTGACCCCATGGGAGGAGCCAGTGGTCCCAGAGTCCTGTGTGGGGAGCAGATGCAGTGCTGGGCCCTGGGGCCAGGAAGGGGTTTGTACCTAACTGTCAGGGCCCAGAAAATCCTAACCAGGCAGAATGCAGGTCTGGCTCCAGAGCTGGCTGATGACTGGGAATTTACTCAGTGTGCTGGAGGAGGAAGCCTTTAAAAATGCAAAGGCCTCAGTGAGGCAGCAGATGTCACAGATGTTGCACTCCTCCAGCTCTGGCCCAGACTGGTACTCTGCATAGTCACTGCACGTTCTCCTGGTGGCCTCATTTGAGGAGAGAGTCCACAGCCCTTCATACCAATTGTTTTAGCTCCTGCCTTGGGAGCCTGGAGATGATGCCTTCAGGTGCTTGTGTGACATATGGGGGGTGGGTGTGGGGTGACTGGAGGCCACCTGGTAGCCAGTAGCTTGCCTGTCTTTCCATGGTTGTTTATTTTAATAGCGTATCAACAGCCTCAGGGTGTCAGAGACTCGAAGACTACAGGAAAAGCATGCAGGAAAATTCGCTTCCTCTCTACACTGCATCACTGGCCTCCTATGAGCCGTTACGCAGAGAGCTCTGCCTCACCCCTTTGCCAGTTCAGGCAGCATTCTGCAGTGGGAGTCCAGGGAGGCGGTACTGGTTTTTATCTCGGTGACCATGAGGGTGGGTTACAGCTCCTGCAGCCTTCACCCTTTAATTACCCTTTGCACCTCTGTAGCAGCTTTCTGCTGGAGGTCCATGGAGTGTAGTGTCACAATGCTGGGATCAACGGAGATCATTTTTTGTCTCACCAAATGTGCCTGGCTTTGGGAGGAAGAGTAACATGTGATAAAGAATACACTCTGCTCTTTCACTTCAGCAAGGACAGGAAGCAAAAAAGAGCAACACATTTAATTGACAGTGGTGAAGAAATTTAGGTCGGCAAAATTGTAATTACCTGTTCTGGAGTCTGGCCAAGGCTCTAGGTTTAACACTCCTGCTTCTATGAATCTGATGAAACTCAAGTACGAAACCACCAAAGAAAATCCTGTTCTCCTTTGTAGGTTTTCAGAAATATTTTCCACAACTTAGTTTCTCAGAAAAAGGGTCAAGATGTCTTCCCAGTCCTCCTGTTTTTTAACAACAACAAAGCAGCCCTTTTCTGTTTGTGAGGTCAAGATCTAAGTTCTTAGATGCTTCAGAAACTTTCCAAGGCATTTTTATGTTTACTAAACAGAGTGGGAGGAGGTGGGAATGAAGGATTTACATGAGCTTTGCCTGTTCCACCAGTCCTTCCTGAGCCTTTGGGACAAGTCTCTGGACACCCTGTTAGTATTTTCCATTTCTAATTGCAAGGGCTCCAGGTTTCATGGCTTGTAATTCGGAGCAAACTGATGTGGATGCATTGGACCTGCTGAGGCTTCATCTGGTGTTCTGAAAGGGACCTGCTGTCAGTAATGTGTGAAATATCACCCCTGGTCCTACAATGGCAGCTCACAGGCATTCTTCCCCCTCCCCAACCTTTGTGGTGATTCAACCAGCCAGGATCAATCTCGTACCTCTTAGCAGAAAAGTGGACGCTTTGCATTGAAATTTTCAGAGGTGTCCTGAGATTTGCTCTGTAATGCAAAGCCAGTAGGAAAAAGAAAATACCTAAGCATGGCAGGCTCCAAATAGAAGCATATATGGAATGTTGCGTTGGTGGGGAACTCGTTGCCACAAGAAATATAGACGGATTTAAAAGGCTGTCAGACAAATCCATGGCAGGATAATACCCCCAGGGCTATTAGACACACTAATGCAGCTCCTGTCTTAGGAGTTCTCTGAAGCTCAGCCTGCCTGAAACCTAGAGGCATGCGAGGAACTGTGTATTGTTGCTTTCTTCTTCTCTTTTGCTAAAAACTTCAGCTGGCTGCTATCTAGACATAACCCAGGCTTGTTTGTTGGGACCGTGGCTCGCTATTGTGCCAGTCCTCCCTACTGGCAGGGGATTTTTGACTGGAGAGGATGGCTGAGCACCTTTAGAGGGCTTGCAGGCTTTCTACAGAGTATCTTTTCCTCTTATGAAGGGATATTCAGGCATCGGTGCAGAAGGGACAGGAACTACGTGAGAACTGTGTTGGGGCTCCTTCCCCCAGAGAGCTGAAAGTCTTCATCTTGAAGTTACTCAGATGTCCCCCAGTCAGGGGTTTCATTCAACCCTGGTTTCAACACAGTGACTCCGGGCCGAGTCCCAAAGCAGAACTTCCTGCTTCAGTACTCTCTCCTGTCCCTGCACCTCTGTCTTGCAACTTCCATTTAATTGAAAGCCAGACTCAGGGATAGCAAATGATTTCTAGGTGTGCGCAATCCTAACACCACCTTAATTAGGTTCTTTGGATGAAAATTTCCTTAGGCTGTTAGTTCTTCTTAATGAGACTAGACAAGGGGATGGGGAGAACAGGCCATTAGACACGATGTTCTGAGATAAATCTTGGCCATGGCCCAGGCAAATGCACTTTTGCACCTCAGATTTCAATGCTCTTCTCTCTCAGGCCTGACAAACCGTATGTCACAGGACAGACTGGCTAAACGCCTTGTTCATCTGAAGGCCTGATCATTTGTTTTCAGTCTATCAGTTGCAACAGTAAAAGCTATGACCACTGTTGACAAATCTTTTTTTTCTGGAAATATAGCAAAATTTTACTTAGACTAAAGGGGGCTGAGATGCATTGACAGACACTGCCCACTCCTCATGTTTTTAACAAGCAGAGCTGTTACTAAATGTTATAAAACACAGAAGCTATTGGAGTAAATCTTAACTGTGATGGAGTGATCAGCTGTGGGACTCATTCCAGGGACCAAATGCTATCAGCACAAGGCAATGTGTTTCTTTTCTTGTCACTAGAGCAAGCACGAATCTCCCTTCCCACCCGCTAAAGTAACCAGCCAGATTTTTCATGATGCACAACCAATAGATCTTTTTTGTGTTACTAACTCCAGGATAATGACGGTCTCTTATACATGCTTTAATGTCCCAGGACATCTCTTTTCCTCCACTCTCTATCCCCCGGCCTCAGCCTCACACCACATTATTCTGTCTGCCCTCATTTATTTATCTTCTTGAGTTTTAAGGAGATGCATTAATTCTTCAAGGATTCTTCAGGAAACAAGAGAGGTAGTAATTTCATTTACAAATTTCACCTGCTCAAAGTTGCACGCCAGCAGTTTGTCTCCAGCTCTGTGTGTCACAGCTGCTGTCCATCTAGGAGAGGATGGGAAGAGCACTAAGTGTGCGAGAGGAGCCTTCCTACCTCAGGGGAGGCTGGAGTAGGACCTGGATCCTGGAGTGGGGATCTGGAGACACACAGATCATTATCTCCAGCTCTGCTTGAACCCAGCACAAACCACTTTTGCCTCACAAGAACTGTGTCAAGCCATGCATCCACCACCAGCCTGGAGGAGGATCTGGCCTGATAGCACAAGCCCGTGGTTGGCTCTGACCAAGGGGTTGGCTGTGTGCTTGGGGCTGAGTGCTTTGTAAGTCATGGGGAACAACTCCTCCTGCCCAGGGGACAAGGTGGCTTTGGGCCGGGGAGGGCCAGGGCAGCTGTTTCTCTGCTGGTTGGACGTGGTCACTGCCTGTCCAGCCCTGCACCCCTGGGTGTGGTGGCCTCTCAGAGCTCTGTCCCCAACACCTCCCCACACTCTCTCTGCCCACCTCATCAGTGCAAACCCTGCACAGTTTGAAGGCCTCAATATTTATACAATAATTAGTATTTCCTGGTTTTATTTACTTATCAGCTATTAGAGAGCTGCCTTTTATACACACACAGCTTTGTCCCCTTGGCACTTGCTTTGTTCTGTTACGAGATTATATCGGTTTGTTTGTTCCCCTGTTTACAGACGTGGTGTAATCCTAACTGCTTCACTTAAGTGTTTAATGAAGGTATTTACTTTAAATTGTTTGCTGGGATTTTCTTCTACAGTTGAGGGATAAGAAGAGGCTGGAACATGCTATTTCATTCCAATGATTTATATTAATTGATATTTTATACCAAATGGCGGAGACTTAACTGGCCTAAATGATTGTTACATCTGAGTCAGTAGCTTTTCTTGGAGGACTGAAGCTGATGGATTTTGTTTCAGGAACTGACAGGGATGCTTCGTGCTTAAGTTACAAATTCTCACATGCAGCCACAGCAACAACAGACACAGCAGAGATGCAAGTGAGGCGTAACACCTCCCAAGGCCTCCACAGGACATGTAAGTGCCCAAGAGCTCTTTGGCATAGTTTGTCCAGGGTGTCATTCACAACATTGGGTAACATTCAGAAAACTTGGTGTCACCACATGTAGAGGGGGATGCTGGCTAGAAATGGCAATTGTTTTATGCATGCACAGCTTATGGCAGCTGTGGGACAGCTCTGCTCCTCATGTATCTCAAGGCGATGGCTCACATCTGCAATGAAGTCTAATGAAGCTGCAGAAACAGCCAGAGCTGATTTCTCAGCATGACCTGCACCCTCCTCACCCCTGCAGATCAGAGCCCCTGCCCTGGGGTGACACCCAGGGCACCAGGCTGGAGGGGTGATGGCCTTCTCCCCACACTCAGGGGAAGGCTGTGTGTCTGCCTTGCCTCTGGAGCTTTGTCTCCAGCTCCCCACCAGGCCAGGTCCTCTTTCAGCTCTGCCTGCACAGGGTTTTGGCACTCACCACAGAGAAACTGAGCTGTAGGGTATGACTTCTCTGAGCAGCCAGCCTTGTTGGAGGACAACAGCTCTCTCCTGGCTCTCAGGAGTTGTGACACAGTTACTGTCCCCAGGTGATGATGTTAAATCATGGTCCAGAAGTCCTCAACAGCTCCCAGATAATGTAATAGAAGCCAAAGTACATGTGGGACAAAAAGGATCACCCCCTGGCCCTCTGAGCTTCATAGAAAACTAAACCAGTCCGCTAGACTGCAGCATCCATCAGCGTTGGGGCTGTTATCTCATCCTGAGCACAGTGCCAGGAGAGCTGCGCTCTTCCCTTCATATGCCTGGGCACCCTGCAACACGCAGCTTCCCCAGCAGCCTTCTGAGGGTCTCCCAGACGTCACCTGACACACTCCACACAAGTGTCACCACAGGCTTTTGAATAATGAGCAAAATCAGCCAAACGGCAAACCATCCAGAGGCCACCCACAAGCAAAAAGGAGGATTACGTTTGTTGATGAGTAAAGGCTTGTGCTAAGAATAGCTCCTTCCAGCTTTGCTGCTCACCTACCTTATCCTGCTCCAATTACCGAACTTAATTTACTCCAGCTGTTTCTCCATATCTCTATGATCTATTTTCTACCTCCTTCTGGTTTCTCTTTGATTTCACTGTATATTTTAACATACCAGATTCATTTATCCTTGAAAGTGCCTCTCCATACAGGAAGAGTGTATACAGCATTTCGATATTCATGTTACTTTCATTTCCAATCCACTCACAGCTCGGCTTTGTGGCACATACAGATGCTGGCAGCACACTAGCTATGCCTAATATATTCAGCCCAGGAAGTACTTGTTCCTGAATGAAACTTAGTGTCCTGACCAATTCCATCTCTTTCAGCAGACAGGTTTGAGGAGGAAAACTACGATCTGAATGCCTGAGATATGTCCTCTTTGAAAACCATTAATTCCCAGAGCTCCTCTTTCAGTCCTGTCTGTGAGTGAAATACTTGTTCTCAGCCCAGGTGCATGGTGCTATGGCTTTTGCTGTCACTCTCAGTGGCAGGAACTAGTCCAAGTGTGCATTTGTCTAATTTCCTATTTTGATAGGTGACATGGACAAATTTTGTTACAGCAGGCGCCAAAAAGCAACTCCGCTCCACATATGATACCTAGAATGGATCTTCCTTTCTTCTCCACAAGTCTTTTCACTGTCAAACCCTGGAGCAGGAAAAAAGTAAAATGATGCAGGTCCAAATGAAAAGCTTTCTCCCTCCCTCTGTTGCTGCTGATGCTAAAAAGCCCAAGACATTACAGCGAGGGGCTACAGCATGACCCACAGATGAGTTCACGGAGAGAAAGTCTCCAGCACGCTCACGGCTGAGAAGACCAGAAAGAGATATTCTCCCTGGAAGCAGAGGCTTTGCCGGGACCGTGGGGACAGCTGGGCAGTCCTCGGGGCTGGCAGCGGGGTGACAGAAGAACGGAAGCAGGGTGGGAGCGGGATGGGAGTGGAACGGGAGCGGGATGGGAGCAGGGTGGAAGCGGACAGGAAGGGATCGGGAGCTGGTTGTGAGGGGTGTAGGAGCGGGCTGGGGGCCGGTTGCTGTCGCGGCGGCCCCGGTGA